>NC_062976.1:1200000-1500000 GCF_023078275.1 Leguminivora glycinivorella | reverse complement strand
ACTGGAAGTAGTGATAAACGCGTTTTTTTGCGTTGTTCTTTCCTCGCTATAGTGAGGGGAAAAGTTTTGTGTTACACACGAGTGCAAATGTATTTTACTTCTCGTGTGTTGAAAAACTCGCAAGTTCAGGATTCTATTCTCGAACCACTCGCTTCGCTCGTGGTTCAACTATAGAATCCTTTCGCTTGCTCGTTTTTCAATTCCACACTCGGCGTTAAAATACAACTTTGCACTCTTGTATAACAAATAACTATTATCCCCTTGGCTACGCCACCTGTGTCTGGTGTTATGAAACGTTTTGTATACCATTTGCACGCCTGTGTAATCAGAGAGCAAAAGCATCTACATACCATCTGGAATGCTTGTGTACTATTTTTATATTCGAATAAAACGCTCGTTACGATTCAATCGGGGATTATTCGTAAACATTTTACTTGAACGAAAACGTTTTTATGATACGATGTTTGTTTTATTAAATGGAGCCAGATTTTTTATTAACTCCATTTTAATTCCAAGAAACTGAAGAAATATTTGTACTTATTAGATGAAAGTAAATAATACTATGTCATATATTGATTTAAACTAACACGATCTTCACTCATATTATTAAATTAAAACGGGACTTAATCGCGTAAAACTTACGTTTTATATTTACGTAAGTTTTACGCGATTAAGTCCCGTTTTAATTTAATAATACTATGTCGCCAAAAATATAGTGTCGATCTGTCGGTATTGTATTAGCAGCCTAAATTTAAATGAAATGTCTACACATAGGGGCTATCGCAACAACCGGAGTTAGCAGAGAACTTTCTCTTTTACACCAATGTCGGCGTAATTGAGAGTGATAGAGAAAGATGTAACCCTTGTGCATTGAAGCCCTCGCAAAGCTTAAAATCTAATACTTTTCGGATCAGGGGGCCGATTTTTGAGTCTCACTCTCACTAAAATACCGGTTGAAAACGGTGAATTGCCTATTATTTTCAGTGACAATTTTCTGAATTAGAACGCCGTGAGACTCAAAAATCGGCCCCCAGTCCCTTGATCAGGTATCGTCAATATTATTAGTAGCGGGCTGATAAACAACCATCTTAGGCACTTTATAAAACAATATGACCATTGACAATTTCATGACTGACACAAAGCGCTACCGTACCTCGGACACTGGTGATCAAATATATGAAAGAGGCGCGTTCACAGTCTAAGCTCGTGTAGGTGAACGCGTACTATGCTTGTACGAGTGAAATATGACAGGTCGACTGTTCGCGTTTTTGACAGGCGTTAACTGTGAGGTAACCGAGAGGGGGTTGGCGGCACTTTCAGCGGGGAGCGGGGGCGGGGGTGGCCATGCTGTACGATAGTACCTATTCTTTATTATACTGTGAGGCTACGAAGCATTCTCGTAACGTGAAATGCATTCTACGGCGTAGCGTTACGAAGAGGTCTACGTAAGGCACCTGCCTTACTGTAAATTGTTAAGTAGGTTACTCTTTAATCCCCGACGCAAAAACTACGGGGTGTTATAAGTTTGGCGTGTCTGTGTCTGTCTGTTTGTCTGTCTGTGTGTGTGTGTCTGTCTGTGGCATCGTAGCTCCCGAACGGATGAACCGATTTCGATTTAATTTTTTTATTGTTTGAAAACTGAGTTAGTCTGGAGTGCTCTTAGCCATGTTTTATAGAAATAGAAATCATTTATTCGTGACAAGTGACAACAGAAATTATTTACACAACACAAAAATATAGGTACATACATAACAATTGCCACGAAATGGTCCCGACTCAGCATGGTGTTAGCCTGGGAGGGCCGACGCTGATCTTTCGTCGGGGCCATTGCGAGTGAAAACACGGAAAGCACACACACATCACAAACAAAAAAAAAATCTGTCTACTATGTCGCGGTCGGTAGGGGTTTTTTTTTCAAAATTTTAATTTTGTGGTTAGGTTAGGTTAGTTTAAAGTGAATAAGAAGGTTCAGTTCTGCAGGATGGACATTTTTAACCATATCTGTCACGGTCTAACAACTATGTACGTGCGAAAGTGAGAGAAGACAAAATCACGACCATGATATGCCATAAGCGTAGTATTAAGCGCCATAAGTCTGTTTTTAGGGTTCCGTAGTCAACTAGGAACCCTTATAGTTTCGCCATGTCTGTCCGTCCGTCCGTCCGCGGATAATCTCAGTAACCGTTAGCACTAGAAAGCTGAAATTTGGTACCAATATGTATATCAATCACGCCAACAAAGTGCGAAAATAAAAAATGGAAAAAAATGTTTTATTAGGGTACCCCCCCTACATGTAAAGTGGGGACTGATATTTTTTTTCATTCCAACCCCAACATGTGATATATTGTTGGATAGGTATTTAAAAATGAATAAGGGTTTACTCAGATCGTTTTTTGATACTATTAATATTTTTGGAAATAATCGCTCCTAAAGGAAAAAAAAATGCGTCCCCCCCTCTAACTTTTGAACCATATGTTTAAAAAATATGAAAAAAATCACAAAAGTAGAACATTATAAAGAATTTCTAGGAAAAATATTTTGAACTTGATAGGTTCAGTAGTTTTTGAGAAAAATACGGAAAACTACGGAACCCTACACTGAGCGTGGCCCGACACACTCTTGGCCGGTTTTTTTTATTTTTTAGTTTCACAGTGCCTTGGTTTTACTATTATGCTGTGTAACTTGTTTACAAGACAATAATGACCACTGTGTGTGCCATTATTGCACAGAATAACAGAATTCTGGCAAAGATTGCGCACGCGCCGGTTGCCAAAGAGGTGTGTCAAAACAATTAGAAACCTAGAGCAACATTATTGTTTACAGCCGCATGATTTACTACCTAGTGTGAGGAAAAGTTAATGACCGGGAAAATCTGACAGCTGTGGGTTATTTAAATAGTTGTTGTTTGGTTTAAAACTTAAACCTATGGTTAAGACGACACAGGAGGGGTCAATTCTCCATACAAACGCTCTCGACTCTTTCCTTCCTGGTTTTTGAAGACAGAGCAATGGTTTTTTCAACATAGATTATTATTATTTTTATCTGTGTTCGACCGTCTTGATTTTTTGGATTTTTAAAGACGCTAGAGCCAATCAAAAATTTCCAAAAACGGCCTTTTACATTATGGCGCAAAAAAAGGTGAGATACTCAAGATTGGTAACAATTAGCCAAAAAAACTAAACGGTCAACTAAAAGAATCAAATCAAATATACTATTTAACTAAAATTCTCAAATTGAAAGGGGGGCTCCTTTCCATTTTAGCATTTTCGGTCCTGTATCGTCTTAAACCTATGATTAAGTTAACCTTTATTTTTTAATTAAATGGAAAATAAAACCGTGAAGGGTGGACTGGGTGGAGAAAGGAAGGGGAGACCTTTGCCCACTTAGTGGGACACAATTTAGACTAATATAAAAAAAAATGGAAAATAGATAATTTCACACCACCGGTAGGACTCAAACCTGTGACCTTTTGGAACGATAGTCGAATCTTTTTTACTGAGCCACGGCCACGGGGGCCCATCAAATGTGTGCGATTTTTTTACTGTTCGTATGAAATGTGTGCGATTTTTTTACTGTTCGTATGAAGACGGCCGCTATACATTAGACAGTACCGATATTCAAGGAATCCGGAACAGAACTTTACCTACAAGTATCTATATCTAATATCTAGGGCTAAATTGGCAATTTGCTACGTGCTGCCCTCATTTTGTGGGCTTTTCTAAGTTAGAGATAGATATATTTATTTCCTTCCAAGTACTACAGGGTCCATGTTACCATTTTAATTTAAATTGGCCCTGTAGTAGGGTATTGCAAAGTCAGTTACAAACTTAAAACTAAGTTACAGTATAATGGTCTACTAGGTTTTAGGTTAGTTAACATTTTATATAGTGTCAAATTAGTGCCAACCGCCGCCGCAACATCAATTCAATTCAATTCAATTCAAAATATCTTTATTCATGTAGGCCTAGTTACAAGCTCTTATGAATAGTTCATTACATATATGTTATGATCTTAATCTAACCTAATTATCAGAGCAATTTATTGTTGTAATTATTGTTAATTGAAATACGGTTGTACTCACGTTATTATATCGCTATTGCTGCGACATGTTTCGGGCCAATTCGGAGGCCCCTCTTCAGACGTATAGGAGTTCACGCGACGGCTAGACTCCGCAAAACTAGCCAGCCTAGCTAGCTAGTTTTGCGGAGTTCACGCGTATAGGAGTTCACGCGACGGCTAGACTCCGCAAAACTAGCCAGCCTAGCTAGCTAGTTTTGCGGAGTCTAGCCGTCGCGTGAACTCCTATACGCCTGAAGAGGGGCCTCCGAATTGGCCCGAAACATGTCGCAGCAATAGCGATATAATAACGTGAGTACAACCGTATTTCAATTAATTATTTAAATATGTCTCACGGAAGTTTAACGTGTGTAATTATTGTTCATAATAATATTGAGTCTATAATATACAATTTCATATAAAAATAATCGTTAAACAAAAAATATATAATTAGGTATATGTATATATAAAAATACATGTCTAGAATATTTCTAGGAAAAATCCAATGTCCAAAAAAATACAATATTAATTTCATCAACAATAATAATAATAAAAAACGTAAAAATAAGAAACCATTTCGAATAACAATTAATCCCACGTTGTTTTATCATTCATGTAGTCTTGTGTTGTATAATAAGCTTTGGATCGCCGCAAGCATTAATGTTGGACCCTAAGATGACGTTTATTTGTGACAATCAGCACTACCAGTAGCCTAAATTAAATTGCTTTCATGATAAAACCCCGTCGTTTTTACGTGGGGGGTTAAAAATGACAGTCAAGAGTCAAGAGTATTTAATTCTTTCTGTCCCCTCCTCTACTTCAAAATTCTGTAATCATTCTTTTACTTTTCAAGCTGTGTGACTTTGGAATTCCCTACCTCATGACATAAGACGTGCTCAGTCTCCTAACTCTTTCAAGAGACTACTTAAACTCCATTTTTAGGGTTCCGTAGTCAACTAGGAACCCTTATAGTTTCGCCATGTCTGTCTGTCCGTCCGTCCGTCCGTCCGTCCGTCCGTCCGTCCGTCCGTCCGTCCGTCCGCGGATAATCTCAGTAACCGTTAGTACTAGAAAGCTGAAATTTGGTACCAATATGTATATCAATCACGCCAACAAAGTGCAAAAATAAAAAATGGAAAAAATGTTTTATTAGGGTACCCCCCCTACATGTAAAGTGGGGGCTGATATTTTTTTTCATTCCGACCCCAACGTGTGATATATTGTTGGATAGGTATTAAAAAATGAATAAGGGTTTACTAAGATCGTTTTTTGATAATATTAATATTTTCGGAAATAATCGCTCCTAAAGGAAAAAAAAGTGCGTCCTCCCCCCTCTAACTTTTGAACCATATGTTTAAAAAAATATGAAAAAAATCATAAAAGTAGAACTTTATAAAGACTTTCTAGGAAAATTGTTTTGAACTTGATAGGTCCAGTAGTTTTTGAGAAAAATACGGAAAACTACAGAACCCTACACTGAGCGTGGCCCGACACGCTCTTGGCCGGTTTTTTATCTCTTCCGTAATATTTTTGTCTGATTACTCCTTCTAAATAACCTGGTACTGTTATATGTATATTTATTTATATATATCTTATTTATATATTTATGCATTTAGTTATTTATCTTTATATGTATATGTATGTTTATGTATGTTAATTTTTTTGTCTATATTGTGCGATAAGTTTATTTCTTCGAATTTGCTGACACCTACTGACATTATGTAAATTTATCAATTTCCGCTACCTTAAGGTTGTCTGGAAGAAATCGCTCTTTAGCTATAAGACCACCTGTTGTTTACCTTTGTTCGTGTTGCTTCCTTGTTTTGTATTGTTGTATTTTATCAAGGTGTGCAATAAAGAGTATTGTATTGTAATATAATCCTCTGAATTTTGCATCACTGTGTCTCACATTTGTACAAAAATAATCTATTTATTGATCCCGTCTTTGATTAATACATTTTTTGTGTGATTTTGAATAGATGCCAGCTCCTGATGTTTACGCTGATGTCCGACCTCGCCGAGTTTGACTTGTTTATGATTTCATTTCATTTATTTTGTTTAAAACCCTGATTTTAAGCTTTTGGACTAGTAAAAATGATTTTAAATTAGAAGCATGTTTTTAAGAGATTGAGAAATGAATAAACTGCCCAACACAGGCATTTTGCTTACCGGGCGGCACCATCACCTTACATCATGTAAACAGTGATTTATGAAATAAATAATTTTAATTTTAGGACGATACGGTAGGGGTCAATTCTCCATACAAACGCTCTCGACTATTTCCTCCCTGGTTTTTGAAGATAGAACAATGATTTTTTCAACACAGATTGTTATTATTTTTATCTGTGTCGGACCGTTTTGATTTTTTTGATATTCTGCTTTTTAAAGAGTCTAGAGCCAGTCAAAAATGTTCAAAAACGGCCTTTTTCATTGTGGCGCAAAAAAAGGTGTGATACTCAAGATTCGTAACTTTTAACCAAAAAAGCTAAACGGTCCGACATAGATTATTTCATTGTTATTCAGATTCTCAAATTTCGTTCCGATTGATTAAGTTTTGAAGGAGGAAAGAGTCGAGAGCGGAACCTCGATTTTAAAGATTTTTTTGAAATATCTTTTGATTGAGTTGTTCTTAAGAGCGCTATGACAAAAAAGGCGATATATTGTAAAATGTACAATATTTATCGGCAAAATTGTACACTTTACTCATACTAAAAGACAGTAAAAGTACTTGTTTCAGTTAGAAAATCTAATTAACTGTCGGTTCATTAAAAAACATATGGAAGAAAAAGCTTTTTCAATTAGTAATGATTTTTTTTCTGATGCTCGTTTAGGAAAAACCGCGCGAAGCACAGATTTCGGAGCTCTTATTATGTACAATTTGATAAGCTCACTCTCATAAATGCGGTAAATTTCAATTCCTAGTATCTTGTACTTTAGGCCCATTAAACAATATTTATCATTTAATCCTTTGAAATTGAGAAATTGAAAGTAAAACGAACTCAATTTTGTCTTGAAAATACATCGAAACAAGTGATCATTTCTCCGAAAATCTACATGTTATCGAAGTTATTTTAGTATATAAATAATCTGCACAATGTGCTTAAATTGCTGTTATCCATTTGTCGTTATAATATTTTATCATGATTTTTTGCCAATTTTTTGAAAACTAGCCTTCCTGTCGCTATTTTACCGGCGACGGACGCCTGCGATTTCAGTGCCGCGCCGGAGCTCGAGGAGGTGAGACGTATGTCGCTTCGCTCTCCGAGTTTTCATCGCAAACGTCGAGAATATTTATCGTTGTGTGGGTCGGACGCCTTGTTTATACACGGGCTATCCTCGCATTGTGTGTGTGTAAACAGCGACCAACGAATTTGATCCTAGATCCGTAAATATTTGCTTTTGTAATATTTTGTTATGTTTGAATGTTAAAGTATTACAACGTTATGATGATAAATATGCGAAAATTACAATACGATCAAGATGATAAGACACATCAAGATGGTACTCGGGATCTGATGATGGAGCCAGAAGGTGGTCACCAGTACCAGTGAACCATGTAAGTAAACGACTTCGTGTTTAGGCTCGTTGGGTTCGTCTCAACAAGACCTTTGACAAGAGGTGGTACTCAGGGTCTGATGATGGAGCCAGATGGTGGTCACCAGTACCAATGAACCATATGACTAAACCACTTCGTATTTAGGCTCAATGGGATCGTCTCAATAAGACCTTTGACAAGAGGTGGTACTCGGGATCTGATGATGGAGCCAGAAGGTGGTCACCAGTACCAGTGAACCATGTAAGTAAACGACTTCGTGTTTAGGCTCGTTGGGTTCGTCTCAACAAGACCTTTGACAAGAGGTGGTACTCAGGGTCTGATGATGGAGCCAGATGGTGGTCACCAGTACCAATGAACCATATGACTAAACCACTTCGTATTTAGGCTCAATGGGATCGTCTCAATAAGACCTTTGACAAGAGGTGGTACTCGGGATCTGATGATGGAGACAGATGGTGGTTACCAGTACCAATGAACCATATGACTAAACCACATCGTCTTTAGGCTCATTGGGATCGTCTCAATAAGACCTTTGACAAGAGGTGGTACTCAGGGTCTGATGATGGAGCCAGATGGTGGTCACCAGTACCAGTGATCCATGTAACTAAACCATTTAGTAATCAGGCTCATTGGGTTCTTACTTCTTCTTAATAAGACCTTTGACAAGAGGTGGTACTGAGGGTCTGATGTTGGAGCCAGATGGTGGTCACCGGTACCAATAAACCCATGTAACTGAACCACTTAGTTTTTTTATGTTATTCAAATATGCGAGTTGATTTTTGGTGACCACAATCTCTCTCCATCATCAGACCTTGAGTAACACCTTGAAGTAATTAGAATTATATTTGACTTATTTTATCATCATATTAATATATACTTTACTCTAATACTTATCATATAACAAAAGCAAACATTTGGGATGGGATCTACTTAAATATGATCACAGTTTATAATTATTACTTTAAATTTTTAAATAAATTTTAACGTAATTAATATTATTTTGCGCTATATTCTATCTTTTCGTACAAAATAATGTTTATTAGAAATCAAAAGTTTATATCGAGATAGTAGATTGTGGTTGTTATCAAAATTCCATAGGAAGGATCAAGATTGTTTTGTCCATTATTGTAGTGCGAGCGAGTGATAAGACGTGCTAGAAAGGGTCGGCATATTGGGCTCGCGCGGCGGGTAAAATACCTAATTTCGCCCGACGCCGAAATGTTATAACGCTCTTAATGGACAATTTTTTTTCGATAAATCTAGTTAATAACACTTGTATATTTAACTAAAATTCCCAACTTGAAAGGGGGGCTCCTTTCCATTTTAGCATTTTCGCTACCGTATCCTCTTAATTTTTTTTTTTTTTTTTTTTTTAATTTTTAAACTGAAAAGTTTTATACAGTTTTACACCAATGTAAAATTTAATGTAAGTAATAAAATCTCCCATCAAAAGTGTAAATGTGAAATGAGAGCCAAGTTCATACTACCTACAACCAATCATCAACCAATGGATCAAACGACTTGCGAGTCAATTAGTTAAAAAAAAAACATACCAACAGCAAAACACCTACAGCATTTCCATTTTGGGCGTTAACATGCACAAGCTTGATCCCCTCACTATGCTCAGGATTGTATATTGGAATCTTTTCGCTTCGTTTCCGATACACGCCCTCATCGTAAATATATATACTGCCTCTGCCTACCCCTTTATGGGATACAGGCGTGATTATATGTATGTATGTATAAATAGAAAAGATACATAGTGTTGTAAACTACTTACAGTAAAAATTGCGTTTTTGCCCGAATTATGACGAAAAAAGTTTTAGAGAAAGATGTTATTATGAATCTAAGCCCGATTCCAGATATTTCGTAATTCTAAATATGGTTAGGAATACACTGTTAATTTTTTTCTGGTTATTTACTAGGTAGGTAATTATCGATGAATCTAAGCAAAATCTGAATGTTAGGAATACACTATTAAAATCCTTCAGGTTATCCAGGTCCACCGTGTACTAGGTACAGTCACCGGCATAAATAAGTGATGATTTCTGTACCTTGTCACATTAACGTGGTGTTTGAAATGTCATACGGAATTGGCAAACGATTAAAAGCGACAAGGTACAGAAATCATCACTTATTTATGCCGGTGACTGTACATAAGTAAGAAACACTCACAGTTCTAGAACAATCCAGAGTACAGCAGTAGCAGCCACAAGCTGGCCAGCAGCAGTACCAGGATGAGGTACGTGGCGATGAGGTTCGTGGTCTCCGCGTTGGGCATGGCTGGACCGTTGTTGTCGCTGGCCAACTCGTCGCTGGACTAATCAGCTCGACACTGGACGATTCTTTTTTGTACTTTTTTAGAGTTTTAAATACTTTAAGGCTTTTGATAAGTCAGATTAAAAAAAAAGTTTTGGAGTTTTAATTTAATATTTTTTGGGTAAGAGGTTTTTGGGTGATTCTCTGTAAGGATGTTCAACAAACAGTCCCCTGGCAATGATTTTTTAAAATATTTATTTATAAAATCAGAAATAGTTTGTATAATTTAATTAAGGCAAATGGGTTTTATTAAATTATACTAATTATCGCTTATACTAATTTAGGATTTCATTAATAAATATTTCAAAAAGAAACACTCATTGCCAGCAGCAGTACCAGGATGAGGTACGTGGCGATTTCGTTCTCCGAACATCCCGTTGTTGTCGTTGGCCAACTTGTCGCTGGACTAATCAGCTCGAAACTGACGATCACCTTTTAGGCTTTTGATAAGTCAAAGTTTTTCTTTTTCAAGTAATATCTGTCAATTAGTATGTAAGAATAGAAAATATAGTGGTATAAACTACAGTAAAAAATGCGTTTTTGCCTGAGTTGTGACGAAAAATAGTTTTAGAGAAAGATGTAATTTGCTCGACTTGGCGGGGGCACTGCCGTGTCCCCAGATTAAATAATTATCTCTAAATGTAAGCACAGTCCAGATATTTCATAGTCTCTAAATGTGGTCAGGAATACACTGTTAAAATATTTCTATTCAGCGCCGTGTATATTAGATAGGTAATTATCGCTGAATTTAAGCCAAATCCAGATATTTCATGACATTATAGTCTCAAAATGTTAGGAATACACTGTTACAATCTTACTGGTTATTCAGGCCAACCGTGTAAGAAACACTCACAGTTCTAGAACAATCCAGAGTACAACAGCCACAAGCTGGCCAGCAGCAGTACCAGGATGAGGTACGTGGCGATGAGGTTCGTGGTCTCCGCGTTGGGCATGGCTGGACCGTTGTTGTCGTTGGCCAACTCGTCGCTGGACTAATCCGCTGGACACTGGACGGTTCGCGCCGCCGCCCACTCACGGGTTATAAATACGGGACAGTATTTTGATGATTGGGCTAAGGTTAAAATTTTAAAATACTTAAAATGTTTGATTGAGTTTAAACGGAATTGAGCGGGATAAGAGAGATGTGAGATGGATGTTTCTAAATAAAGATGAAGATCTAATATGCAACGAAAGGGTGGTAAATCAAATGTATAATGAGGGTTATAATTCAAGCGAGCAGGAGGCTAGTGAATTAAAAACTTAAAATAATCTTACCCTACCAAGTTATTGAGTAAAAAAACTTTAAACGAAATAATTAAATAAGGTCATAACTTGACATGCGGTGAAATCATTCTCAACGGAGTTGTAACTCGCTTAGAATATCCATACTTGGTAATATTATAAATGGGAAACTGTGTGTGTCTGTTTGTTTGTCCGTCTTTCACGGCAAAATTTTCAGTTCCCGAGATACAGGCTGCGCCTAGTTTGGGGCCGACGGATATAACCTTAATGGCAAAAATGTAATTATGTAAAGTTCTGCTTGAAAATGTACCTATGTAGATATTTTTTGGCAAATAAACGATTTGTGATTGTGATTTGTGAAAACGAAGCGACGGAATGTTGTGATTTTTTAAGTGGAGATATTTGAAAGGGTGGAGCGTGCCATAGGCTACTTTTTGTCTCTTTCTAACGCGTGCGAAGCCGCGGCCAAAAACTAGTGATATATATGTATACAAGGTGCTCGCGAGGAACCCATATAACTTTAACGGCATATTCTTGGTCACATTTTAAGACTAAAATGTCATATAAACTTTTCTAGATTTCGTCTAGTTTCAGAGTTATTGCCAATTAAAAAAAAACATTTCCGTATTGTTACTCAGAAAAGGTCTTCTTAACGGCGCTGATGCGCAGTTGTGGAGCATAGTCTCACAGTAGTCATTGATAGATGTCAAAATGTGACAAGAAAAACTTCCAAAAAATTTGGTTTTTAGAAAAATAAATTAAGGAACTCATTTTAATTGCCAACTTCATGGATAAAAATTACTTTATATGTGAAAATACGTCCAAAAAAGTAAAAAAAAAAAAATTTTTTTGCGAAAAATTTTAAAATTCATATAACATTTTTTCTTTCTTTTGGCCTCAGAAACGCGTGGTTCAAGTTATGCGGGTTCCTCGCGAGCACCTTGTATAGCGTTAGGACTAGGTACATATACTTACTAACCCCCTTATTCATAAAAGTTCTCTAAATCTTTCACACCAATACGTCGGAAAGGGAAAAACGATTTTTATCGGCTTGATAACTTTAGTGAACGTTAAGGAAATGTTAAAGTTATTTTTCCCCTCACTAGCTCGGAAACACGTGTTTTGTCCTTTAATACCAGCGGGTAAAAACGCATTTTATCCACTAGTGGGTAAAGTAATTTAACCTTGAATAAAATCAAATTAACTGCTTTAAAATTGATAAAAGTAGGTGAATCTAGTAATAAAGATGATTTACCACCTGTGGAACTACTAGAAGCAGTGATAAACGCATTTTTTTCGTTGTAGTTTCCGATTCCTCGCTATAGTGAGGGGAAAAGTTTTGTGTTACACTCGGGTGCAAATGTATTTTACTTCTCGTGTGTTAAAAAACTCGCAAGTTCAGGATTCTATTCTCGAACCACTCGTTTCGCTCGTGGTTCAACTATAGAATCCTTTCACTTGCTCGTTTTTCAATTCCACACTCCGCGTTAAAATACAACTTTGCCCCCTTGTATAACAAATAACTATTTATTCATTATCCTTACTAGGATATCTTTAGTACTTGAGACTCAAATAAAAAGAAAGGAAAACGTACCACGCAATCTCAATTGACTTTAAATTGAAATACAGTGCGTTGCATATGTATAAGCTACTATACTACCCTATAAAATCTTACGCAAATTGACCCAGTCCGAAATTAACGCATGTACGAAGAACTATAAATAGAGATCGGCGATAGGATCCAAACTACATAGATATACTACATAGATACTTGGTACATAAGTGTTCGTTTTCATCATACATTCGAGGTCGTTTACATCTACTACACTTCGTTTCTTTTAAGATTAGAATTATCTGTCAAACGGGTAAACAAAGAAGCAGTGGTCGTAGACCTTCCTTCTTCGATTTCGGCCGATACCACTGATTTCTTGGAACACTATGTACATAAGTTCCAAGAAATCAGTGGTATCGGCCGAAATCGAAGAAGGAAGGTCTACGACCACTGCTTCTTTGTTTACCCGTTTGACAGATAATTCTAATCTTAAAAGAAACGAAGTATAACTCATTCGAACAAAAAATCAACAGCACAAGGCGGGTACAAGATTAAATATGAAGAGCGTACAAGTGTGTTCGCATATATTGTGTCATATCAGGGGCCCATTTCTCGAAGCTACAAGTTCCAATTTACAAGCGGTAGTCAATGTCTAATATAAGTTGGAAAGTCTTCCACTTGCAACTTGTAACTTTCAGTGTTGAGAAATTCGGAATTCTTCCCTGTTCCAAAGACCGTAAAGACCGATAAAGTCTAAGAAAAAAACGTACCCCAAAACCATACAGGAAAAGGTACGGTGAGCTACATGGCGATACACCTTTGGGGTACGCTCGGCTAGATGGCGCTAATATTAATATTTGACATTTTAAAACATATCAAGCTAAGAATATGGACCAAATTGTCAAAACTGAGGTTCAAAAGTTTTAAGCTTATGTCGAGAGATGGCAGTCTATGCACTGTGATTACACATTTTACTTTGACAGTCATTCTCTATAATACTCGATCCTCTTTGCCTGTTCAGAGGAAACAAAGTGACCAGTATAAAATATTAACGCAGTGAAAAGAGCTTGCATATACCACCAGATTTATTTTTTTATTAGGTACATATAAATAAATCGATTTATTTTTTTGACGGTTAAGTTAGTATAATTTCCGCATAGATGATGTGAAAAGCTGTAGGTAGCAAAATAATATCCACATTGGGTGATATTACTTGAATCCCTCACTACGCATAGGATTCTACTTTAGAATCCCTCGCTACGCTTAGGATTGAAGTATAGAATCCTTTGCTGCGTTCAGGATCAAAAGTACGCCCACGCTGTAAATGTATCATTTTGCTCCCTTACACAACAGGGCCAGACTTAGATTTTTGTACACTAGTTTATTATTAAATTGCGAATAAACTCGCGTCAAAATACAGTGGATGGAGTAGAGACAGATACTATTAAATCATCAATGAAACATCTAAACTCACGTCAAAACACAGTGGAGTACAGGAGCCACAGACAAAACAGCAGGATCACGAGGATCATGTAAGTTGCCGCGAGATTCACCGTTTCTTGTTGCATCTTTATTATATTTATATTGCCTTGTTATCAGCTATAGCTGTTGGTGATGTGTACAGCTCGCGATGGACTGTGGTTTACACTCGTTACTGGAGCTTTTCGTGAGGCACAGGGTTGGACTTGGGCTTTATAATATTTTTAATCTTTAAAATTGGGCTTTTTAGAAATCTTCAGAAAAAAAGCTGTCTCCCCGTGTAATTTGTTTTTCGGTTAAATAGGTTTGTTATTTTTGTCGCTTTGTTTAGTATTAAAGACTCTTTAAAATTATAATAGGCATAAGTTAATGTCTACATTATTGGTAAAATTAAGTTAAGCCGCCGGATATTAAGTTTGACTATGTTGGAATGCCCTCTTTGACCTAGTGATACTTTTCAGATATGATAAAAACATGGAATAATAAAGCGTCAAAAGTAAATCTTGTGCGTTACAATTTTATCTTTAGGTAAAATAATAATAATTTCAGAAAAATTAAGCATTCAAGGACCTCAATTCGCTCGAACTCATTTGTAATTCATCAATGAGTAATTTTAAACGTAGGCACGTTACTTAAGTGAGCAAAGACTTAACAAATAGTCAAAGAAAAATTTGGCGTCCGATAATGAAATAATAACGCCGTGGCGTGACAAACTCCTATATCAACACAAAGAATAATAAAAGCGTTGCGAGAATTCATAGAAAAATAGACAAACTAAAAATAGAAATTTCACTGCAGTCACAGAGGTCAAGACCGAAGTCATCTATAAATATCTCTCACTTAATCTTTTCGAATCTGGAGTAGTGCTTAAATTAGGGACATGACATGACAATAACAATTTAATAACTTGGAGAACTTGGAAACTGGAATATTCTGTAGATAGTTTTGGACATATTGAAACATGTTTTTTTTTATGGGATAGGAGGCAAACGAGCAGACAGGTCGCCTGAGGTAAGCGATCACCGCCGCCCATGGACACCCGAAACACCAGAGGTGTTGGAGGCGCGTTGCCTGCCTTTAAGATGGGTGTACGCTCTTTTCTTGAAGATTTGAAGGTCGTATCGGTCCGGAAATACCGCAGGCGACAATTCATTCCACAGTTTAGCTGTGCGGGGCAGAAAGATTCTGGAGAAACGCACAGTCGAGGACTGCCAGCCATCCACAAAGATTTTAGTTTCTTGAGCACGGTTGAAGCAAAATGTTCGAAGTTATTATTACTATAAATTATAAAAGGCTCGGCTCGGCTAGGGATCAAAGTGGCACTTCTGTTTTCTAGAGACACTATCATTTATACCTCGCCGTAAATGTGATATGTAACGTCAACCGATTAGAATCCTAGGCCACTCTAGAACCCTGTCGTATTGACACCGTGCTTTATTTGCTAGAAGTCTGTTTGACTTTTCCTATGAAAGGGTTCTACAGTGGCCTAGGATTCAGATTGGTTTATTGTACTTATCTATCTATCATTAATAACGCCATCATCATCACAAGACAGTCGACAAGAATCGACTTAAGCGAGCCATCAAGCCCCTACCTCTATTCTCAAAGACTTTCACTTTCACTACATCCTACGAAATCAATTACCTAGCAGAATATATTATAAAGGCTCATTTAGACATTAATGAAAACGCGCATTCCAATTTTGTTACACAGTCGGAGTACCTTAGTAGTCAAAGGCATTAAACTTCTCACATCGTTTGAGATGTGACCATGAAGACAGCCAAATGCCTCACAGTATAATAAAATAGAATTAAATGTATATTTATGACTATCATAAAATAATAAAGTGTCACGAAACGGCCTCATCTCAGCATGTTGTCGACTTCCAGCGCCGAGCAAAGTAATCTGGAACTTTATAGCAGACTCACTGACCTGTGGAACCGTATTTAGCCTGAGTAGCAAAATGTATTTTTACTCACATGTGGGTGTTAGAACGCCGAATACATGAGCCACAAGGAGACCAACAGGAGGAGCAGGATGCAGTAAGTAGCCACCAGATTGGTTCCTTCCGAGGAGTTCAGCATTTTGAGGGTCGGTCGTTAGAAGTACTCACAGACGCGAAACGATAGCAACTGAAATGATTCTCAACCGCCTTCTGATATTGTTTGGATAATTGTGAGACGGCATTCGCTTTTTGTCTCCCAACGTCATCTATTATTCCCGGCGGGGGCGTTTCAAGAGTTCACAGCGCGTTCTTGTTTACGTTAAATTTTTCCGATTTCTGAATTTTTTCGCTGCCAACTTCGAATGCGCATTTTATTTTTCGACTCGGCCTGGCTCCAAAAACTATTTGTGACTATGAATGTATAAATAGTTGGTTTCTGATTTCCTTAATAAAATTGTGGAGTTATACATATTGTAAACCTACTGAAAGTCTCGTGATTAGAACGCCCACTAGACATTTGCTACTTATTCTCGTGTTTCTGAGTGTTCACATAAAACTTTCATAATTCATAATTTCTTTATTGCATCCATGGTTATATCTAAGGTGTTAGTGTTACATTGGTTTCACATGGACCCTGATTGGGTGAAGCAAGTCTTAAATCTAAATTATGCTAGGTATTGAATCGATTATAATATTGAATTACTTACTAATTATTATTAATTATTATTACTTTTGAGTTGGGATTCGTCTTTGCCAGTAGTTCAAGTTCATCGTAATGCCACTTACTACGTAATGCAATTGACGTAATGCAATCTTGTTGATGTTAGGGACAGTAAGAAAAAGAAAAAAAAATTGAATATGAAAAAATTTAACTTTGATTTTATTCTGCTGGAATTCTCCAGCGCTGTCGAGTCCGGCCCTGGTTGCGTTTATGGCAAGATCTATTTGCGCATGCTCCGACAATGCAGGCACCGGCGTCTGCGCACAGCCTCGGATGTCCGGCCACGCCCACGCCGCGCGAGCACAGTATAATGGGCATTTCATGAATAGGTAATGTTACCAGTGGGACATGTCCAATATGGTCACGCGAGCAGAGTTTTATCACAAGGGGTTTTCTATGAAATTGGCTACCTTAAGTCCGTTTTCACGTTATCGGATCCGATATCGGATGCGCAGTAATGCTACTGCGCGCATGCGCGGGAAGCCGACGGCGGCTGGCTTTGGGGAATAGACTTTTATGTAGGGTTTTAAAGAGTTTTTCGTATCTAAAAACTGCATCGAGGAAAGTTTTAAAAGTTCTAATTTTTTTCAGTTCAAAAGTTAGGACTTACTTTTTTTCCTTTAGTTATTTCCGAAAAAATATTATCAAAAAACAATAAATGAGGACGAAAAAAAAAATCACCCCCACTTTACATGTATATTAATAAAACATCATTCATAATTGGCGATTATAATACCACTTCTTAAAAGATTTTAAAACGGACAGACCGACAGACATTGATGCAAATTTTGCAAATTTTATTTCTGGCGGGTCACAGCTCAGTATGTGGCTGATTTTTGCCTGACCGATATTTAAAAATGAACGCAATCAATGTTGAATGTTTATTAGGGTTTTGTAAGTAAGTAAGTAAATATTATTTATTGCACCACAAGGATAACAGATTACAAATAGCAGACATTAAACATAGGTAGCAACAGGCGGTCTTATCGCTGTAAGCGATCTCTACCAGGCAACCTTAGGGTAGCAGGAAATAAAGAATAGACATTTTGAAAATGGTAGTGCAAGAAATAATTAAAGGAATAGGAAAATTACACATACACTAAGTTAAATAATTAAATACACCAATATTAAAAATAAAATATAAAAATAAATAAATAAAAATAAAATATCATGTACACAAACATACACATATAAGTATTAATACATACACAAATGCATACACACATACATACATACATAACATACACAGCAGCAAATTAAGGCATTTTGTTGATTTTTTTTGACTAATTTTATTAATTAACGGTTTGCGCAGGAGTGGCGGTTTAAGATGATATTCAATAAGCGATGGGCGGACGGGTGCAATTAGCGACAGCATCATTTTGAAATATAATGTCACTAAGTTGTCGCGTTTTAAAAAAAAAAGTCTTTAAAAAAACCGGCCAAGAGCGTGTCGGGCTACGCTCAGTGTAGGGTTCCGTAGTTTTCGGTATTTTTCTCAAAAACTACTGAACCTATCAAGTTCAAAATAATTTTCCTAGAAAGTATTTATAAAATTCTACTTTTGTGATTTTTTTCATATTTTTTAAACGTAAGGTTCAAAAGTTAGAGGGGGGGGGACACACTTTTTGTTCCTTTAGGAGCGATTATTTCCGAAAATATTAATATTATCAAAAAACGATTTTAGTAAACCCTTATTCATTTTTAAATACCTATCCAACAATATATCACACGTTGGGGTTGGAATGAAAAAAAATCAGTCCCCACTTTACATGTAGGGGGAGTACCCTAACAAAACATTTTTTTCCACTTTTTATTTTACCACTTTGTCGGCGTGATTGATATACATAATATTGGTACCAAATTTCATCAGCTTTCTAGTGTAGGTTACTGAGATTATCCGCGGACGGACGGACGGACGGACAGACAGACATGGCGAAACTATAAGGGTTCCTAGTTGACTACGGAACCCTAAAAAGCATCATTTTGATAAGGCTTCAATTTAGACATCTACCATTGGCAACACTGTTAGCTGTGCATTTGTAATCCTTATTACAAGGGCATAACGTCTGGCGATGGTTAGCTAAGAGTGTTGCTGTTAGTACTTAATATGTACAAATGAAATTGTAGTGAGTTTAGTACTTATTTAATTTTCGCACAGATGATCTCATGGTCAAATTCTAGACCCAGATTGCATCTACAAAATTCAATGGCGTATTGTCAGTCAAAAACAACGTTGTCACATGTTTCACTGGCAGAGTTAAAGTAAAAGTTTTGGTACAATTTATTTAATGTTAATGAATGTAAATAGATGTCTCTGTTGTTGCATACATTACAAACAAACATCAGTAATTCAAGAGTAAGTAAACATACATTATCCTCATTTAAAAAGAGCAAGATTTGTGCCAAATGTATTTAACACTAAAAGGTCGTTGTTACTCACATTGTTTTATGATAATTTTGGATACAATGTTCGATTAATTCATTTCGTTTATTGAATAGTACTACTGGTCGAGTCGAGTCACTGTTGGTTTACATTACGATAACGATACAAGTGCGGAAAAGAGAAATTCAAAAACATTATCGAATTTTAAATGGACACGAGTTATGTAGGTATTCCCTCTTCGCACGTGTATCGTACGATGTTTTCCAGTAGGTACACAATATGGCTCTGATATGGCCCTTTAAAGTTTCGACCTGCACAGATAGATAATATCTCTTCAACCAAAGAAACCTATTTGAACCAAGAGATATCCAGTTTCCCATATCAGGAAGATTTTAATTACTTGATATAAAACATAAAATGTCTCGATGTTTATTACTTGCACTAACCATTTTATATCTTAACATGATTAGCAAAAAAATCTTTTTTTAAAAACTTAATCATTTATTCCAAGAGCGTAAACGTTTTGTTCAGTGATAATTATTACTCAGAAGCAAATCAGCAAGTTCTTAAAAACAAGTATAATATTTCTTGGTTCTAAGTAATAAAATTGTTGTATTAAGAGTTATGACGGTTTTCGGTTAAGAGTTATGCATAATTAAAGTAAAAGTTAATGTTTCTTGGGGTGAAACAATTAGTTACTTACACCAAATATAAACATTTTTCATTTTAAAAGTTCTGACGGTATTAGATGAAGATTTACATGTTTGAAGTTAGATTTAATGTTTCTTGGGGTGAAACAGTAAGTATCTTAAACCAAATATACTTACTTCTTGGATGTAATTTATCTTATTTCATTTAAAATATATAATTTCTTGAAATGAAATTTTATATTTCTTAGATTGAGTAAATAATGTTTGTAGCGGGGGTGCGCGCGGGGAGAGAAGGGAAAGCCGAAATGACGTGAGAGGTGTGTATTATGTTCAATAACCCGTACGTTACAAGCTTATAACTCAGAACGAAGACGAGTTCCCCAGCCAGTTAGAGAGAGAGAGAGAACTGGAGCGGAAGCACGTTTAGGATAGTCCTCAATAATAGCGCGTAGTTCCCAGAGGGAAGCAGGGGGCTATTATGTCGGAATTTGTATTCCTATGATTCGATACATATCAAGTTCCAACCGGCGAGCCTAACCAAATCGGGAAAAATCTTAACACCGCGATGTACGAATTCTATGGGCTGGGGTCAGCGCCATCTAGCGGGTTTTTTGGTAACTAAACCGGTGTCGCCGCTCGGCGCGCGAACTAAATCTTGAAGCAAACCTTTATTATTTTTCGATCTAAACGTGTTGATTCTCAAATGGAACTTGTAGGCATTAAATCAAGAATTTGTGATATGAAGCCAAGAATGTAATAAATCTTGACCTAAGTCCGTGTTGATTTTTTATTTAAAACCTGCTCGAATTATGAATGAAGTCTATAAGCATCAAACCAAAAATTATTATAATCAAGCCAAGATTGTTCTAAATCTTGAAGTAAAACCTTGATATTTTTTGATTTGAACTTGTTGATTCTCAAATGGAGCTTGTAGACATTAAATCAAGAATTTGTGACACAAAGCCAAGAACTTAATAAATCTTGACATAAATCTGTGTTTATTTTTGTTTTAAGTTATTCTGGAACTTTGAATGGAGTTGCAAAGCATCAAATCAAGAACTATTAAAATCAAGCCAAGATTGAACTAAATCTTGACGTAAAACCGTGTATTTTTTTTATTTAAACTTTTATGTCTTGACTGTAGAACGTAAAAGTTAAATTAAGAAATTATGATTTCCTATTAAAAACGCAGAATTCTTGAAGTTAAATTGTGGTGAATCTTCTTTTAACAGGTTTTTATTTTTGCTTTGATAAAGGTTACTTGAACCAAAGACGTTTTTTAAGAACTAGCATATTCATACTAAAACGGTGTAATATTTTGTTGCAAATAAATACTTCTTTGATTCAAATCTGTCCTATTTGTACCAAATGTATATAAAGTTACGACTGAACAATTTTGATTCTTCTTTGAAAAAGGAATATCCCTTTAGGTTAAGACCATGTTATTAGATGAAGAATTATATATTCCTTTTAAATAACAGTGTTTGAGAGAGTTTTCCGTCTTAAATTAAAATATCTTTTCTATCTGTGTGACAAGAAATATAATAGTTATTTGTTTTACAAGGGGGAAAAGTAGTTGTTTAACCGCACGTGCCAATATTGATACCCGAGCAAGCGAAAGATTCCAAAATTGAACCGCGAGCGTAGCGAGTGGTTCAAAAAGTGGAATCTTGAGCGTTGCGAGGGTATCAAGGCACGAAGGTTAAACAAACTTTGCCACCGAGTGAAACACAAAATTTTTCACCACACCAACACGAACAAAATACTGACTATAAAATATCAAAATAAATGAAATCCATCAATTTATTCAATATTTATGATTCAAAATCATCATTTATAAGTAAAATCTAGCAGCCAGATTAAGACATCGAGTTAAAATTCGTATGAAATTACTTTGCCCCCTTGTGGATAAAATGCAATTTTGCTATCTATTTTCGAATAGCAAAGAAGGCCTTTACCAGTTGGTGCGGTGAAAATGTAATTATACTACTTTGCGAACTAGTGCGGGGGAAAAAACACCATAATATGTAAGACGTACTGAAAAATTACTGACTTTCAGTACTGTTATTTTTACATTAAGTCTATAAAATTTTTACAGATAAAGTTCTCGATAACATTTTAAAGATAAAACATGAACCCTAATATATAACCCTTTATTTTCGGTAAAGAAGTCGATTAAATAGTTATTTTCCCCTCACTAGCTTGGAAACACGTGTTTTGTCCTTTAATACCAGCGGGTTTTCTAAAAACGCATTTTATCCACTAGTGGGTAAAGTAATTTGACCTTGAATAAAGTCAAATTAACTGCTTTAAAATTGATAAAAGTAGGTGAATCTAGTAATAAACATGATTTACCACCTGTGGAACTACTGGAAGCATTTTTTGCGTTGTAGTTTCCTCGCTATAGTGAGGGGAAAAGTTTTGTGTTACTTACACTCGGGTGCAATAGTACATTACATCAGAGGCCGGGAAAATGAGGATTTCCGGCCAAGTGGGTATATACGGCCGAGCGAGCGTGCGAGCGAGGCCGGATAGGGATAACGAGGCCGGGAATCCGTTTTCACGCCGAGGCATGTATAGTGCTTTTCTCAAACATACAATGAAATTAAAAAAAAAATGCTCTAAAGGACAATATTTTATAAAAAAAAGTTACTTTGCAGGCCTAGGCCTAAAAAATAATATGAAATCCCTTTACAATCCTCTCGAGTTGTTGCGCCCAAAAAGCGATACTTCCCAGCCCATTTTAAGGAACGTAAAGACAATATTTCATTGCATGTTTGAGAAAATGTATTTTACTTCTCGTGTGTTAAAAAACTCGCAAGTTCAGGATTCTATTCTCGAACCAACTATAGAATCCTTTCACTTCGTTTTTCAATTCCACACTCGGCGTTAAAATACAACTTTGCCCCCTTTTATAACAAAATACTTTTTACCACACCACCTATTAAAGGCTTACTTTGCTATTCGAAAACAGATAGCAAAATTGCATTTTATTCACAAGTGTAGAGTAATTTCATACAAATTTTAACTTGATGTCTTGAGCTGGCTGGTATAATTTACGTATAAATGATGATTTTTAACCACAGATGCAAAAACGACGGGGTGTAAAAGTTTGACGTGTCTGTCTGTGTCTGTCTGTCTGTCTGTCTGTCTGTCTGTTTGTCTGTCTGTGTGTGTCTGTCTGTGGCATCGTAGCTCCCGAACGGACGAACCAATTTCGATTTAGTTTTTTTTGTTTGAAAGCTGAGTTAGTCGGGAGTGTTCTTAGCCATGTTTTATGAAAATCGGTCCACTATGTCGCGGTCGGGGGTTTTTTCAAAATTTTGTGGTTTGGTTATGAATCATAAATATTGATTACTTAGATTGATAGATTTGATTTAATTTGATGTTACACTCACTATTTTGTTCGTGTTGGTGTGGTGAAAAATTTTGTGTTTCACTCGGTGGCAAAAGTTTGTTTAACCTTCGTGCCTTGAAACCCCTAGCAACTCTCAAGATTCCACTTTTTGAACCACTCGCTACGCTCGCGGTTCAATATTGGAATCTTTCGCTTGCCCGGGTATCAATATTGGCACGTGCGGTTAAATAACAACTTTGTCCCCTTGTAAAACAAATACTAACTATTTTGGCAAGGTTTAGGTAGACTAGGTATCCTCAATACAGATCAACCGCCTGCAATATTCCGAAGTTTTTTCGGAATCCGCCCAAATAGTCCTAAATGCAGGTGTAGGTAAGTATCAATGTGCCGCGATTTCTGGGAGCCAATTCAATGATTTACTTAGAATATTTCTGCTATTTTCGTCAATTAAAAGTCGGCACGTGTCAGCAAGAGCGGTCAGTGACCGTCGTATAGACTAGAATGACGGCAATATGACACATTCAGTGTTTTTTTATAGATCGTCCGTGTTATTCGCAATGACGCAGAGAGATGTTACTCAGTCTACTCAGAAATGTGATGCAAGCAATACTGTCAGCTGGGTATATAGGAGCTATACAGCAACAACTTTGAAATTGCGGGCATCCATAGGCTACGGATACTGATGTTTTGTCGGTTATCACATCTCGGGCACAACTCGCTGGCGCGATGTGTAACGAATCCTCGTCAACGTCAGCTGCCGCTCCATAGAGTTGCAGCCCCACAAATTCGTATTTTTACCATGAAACCATTTTAGAAACCATGCCGCCCTAAATCGACTTGGCGTCGATCTGTACAGTAAGTGCTCTGGGTGTTACGCCGTGGCTTGCGTGGGCGACGGTCGCGCGATGGTCGCGCGACGGCGATGCGACGCATACGAAATCAAACCTTATCGATATGGAAGTATGAGACGCGACGGCGACGGTCGCGCGACGATCGCGCTACCGTCGCCCACGCAAGACACGGCGTTAGGGATGGGGTGGGAGGAAGCTAATCAAGCTGCCCAAGATCGGAGTAAATGGAGAAATATGATTCGAGCCCAACACGTGGCGGCAGAGGGAACCAGCAGAAGGTAAAACAGGATTTAAGAAGAAACTCGTATTTTTAACCCCCGACGCAAAAAACGACGAGGTGTTATTAAGTTTGACATGTCTGTCTATCTGTCTGTGTGTGTGTGTGTGTCTGTCTGTGGCATCGTAGCTCCCAAACGGATGGTCCGATTTAAATTTATTTTGTTTGAAAGCTGAGTTAGTCGGGAGTGTTCTCAGATATGTTTCATAAAAATCGGTCCTCGGTGTGGTTAGGTTATTACTTCATAATAGTACATTGTATAACAAGGGGAGGAAGTTGAATATTACTAACGAGAGTAAGTTAAATCGCGACGGCTTGCCGGAGCGATTTAAAAACTCGAGTTTGTAATATTCACACTCCCCGAGTTACACACAATGTTTTTCATCACACTCGCAATATAAAAATATATGTAAATAGATGTAAAAAAGTTAAGTACGGTACAAGAAATTTCATTATTCCCTTGGGAGAACGATTTTTCTATAACTCACGCTCCGCCTGCAAGTGCATTCTTAGCGATCTTTTTCTGACTCTCGTTTGTGTGCTGTCAGTCTCTATACGCATATAATAATAACGGACCTTGTTATTCGCTCGTAAACTTTGAGAACTCGTGCACGTTATTATTAGGTACAGGTACCTACCTGCACAGGTGTGTCTAAAGTATCTGTAATATTTACTACCCGTGCTGCAATAATATAAAACGCATAAGCAGAAAACACGTTATATCAGGGGCGGCTCACTCCGCGTTTCTATCGCCGCGCTGCAAGTACATGCTTGCGGCCGCGAGTTCGCGGCCTAATGAGGGGTGGCGCGCGTTCTCACGAAACGCACTTTCGCACGTTCTATTGTTACTTTACGTCGCGAGTTTTTTTTAAGGTTCTTATGCGATGTCCGCTTGTGGAATGGCTAATAATGCTTAGTTAAATAGATATCATGAATAAAATAAATACCATAGGACATTTTTACACAGATCTACTATTAATAAGTATCCCGGAAAGGTTCAATAAGGCTTGTGATGTTGGAACTTAAGCAAAAATATATAAATATAAATAAAATATAAATACTATAGATATACCTAGAAAGTACCCAAGACTTGAATATAATAGTATAACATTTTATCTGAGTATTAATTCGTTTTAATCCATAGGCAACCCTATCGCCGGACGCCGCGCACGTGCGGCTCGTTTCTTTGTAAGAATTTTGTAGGCATTTAAAATGGCGGCATGTCGTGAACATCAAAGCAGTGGGCCTTCTGTACTTGTACTATTATATATTCTGTGGTTATATTTTGGACGAGAGTCGAGGATTTAGGTACGTATCTAATCTACCAGGGGCCCGTTTCTCGAAAGGTACAAGCCTTGTATTACAAGTGCGCGAACTGTCAAATCGTATGGGTTGTCATGGAAACACACTTGTAATACAAGGCCCTGTACCTTTCGAGAAACGGGCCACAGTCCAACTTTGTTCCTAACTAAACTGTTTTGGCTTAGTGATCCAAACTGAATCTTGGCGTTCGAAATGGGAGCACGCCACCTGTCCTGACCCTGCACAGCCTCCTGCCACCTAATATTGTTTTCACCACACCAACTGGTAAAGGCTTACTTTGCTATTCGAAAACAGATAGCAAAATTCCATTTTATTCACAAGAGTGCAAAGTAATTTCATATAAATTTTAACCAGATGTCTTAAGCTGGCTGGTAGAATTTACCTATGAATGATGATTTTGAATCATACATATTGAATAAATTGATAGATTTGATTTAATTTGATTTTTTATAATTACTATTTTGTTCGTTGATATGTGGTGAAAAATTTTGTGTTTCACTCGGTGGCAAAATTTGGCAAACATTGGAATCTTTCGCTTGTTTGGGTATCAATATTGGCACGTGCGGTTAAACAACTACTTTGCCCCCTTATAAAACAAATAACTGAAATAACTGTAATAAATACAAAAGTCTTGGCAATGAATACCTTTTTGTGCCCTTTGGCGTAGAAACTCTAGGTCCATGGGGTCCCAGCGCGAACAAGTTGTTCACAGAAATCGCGAAGCGTCTGGTTGAGGTAACTGGTGACCGAAGAGCTGGCGACTTCCTCGCACAACGTATCAGCATTGCGATACAGCGAGGAAATGTCGCCAGTATCCTTGGTACAATGCCTCAAGGGCCTATTTTAGACATTAGCTAGCTTTTAAGTTTAGTCTTAGTTTCTTTTATAATTATGTAAATAAGTTCATGTAAATAAAGAGATTAACTATTATTAGTTGTTTATTTTTAGATTTACTGTGAAATTATTTATATTTTTGTACTTGACGATTATAATATGAATTCCTGTAGATTGACATGCCATTTATACTATAAATAAATGTATTATGAAATAAATGAATCTAATTACCTACGCGTCTCTACGAAAATAAAACAAATTCGTAACTTTTCGACCGGTAATGATTCTCCACAAGTTTTCCTGGATATTTTATTACAGTTTTACGAGCTCGCATTCGCTGAATATTTATTAGTTGAGCAGATTGGAACTATTTTGAAGTATTTAATTTCCGGCCTTGTCTTGTGGTTTGTTAGTTTTGATTTGTTTATGTTGGCTGATGTCTGACTGGGAAATAGCTACATTCAATAAATTAATTAATAATGCAGATCGGAAACTAATTAATTATGATATTTATGTTACTTACCTATTAAAATTTTGAAAAAACCCCCGACCGCGACGTAGTAGACCGATTTTCATGAAACATGGCTAAGAACACTCCCGACTAACTCAGCTTTCAGACAAAAAACCTAAATCTAAATCGGTTGATCCGTTCGGTAGCTACGATGCCACAGACAGACACAGACACACACACAGACAGACAGACAAACAGACAGACAGGCACGTCAAACTTATAACACCCCGTCGTTTTTGCGTCGGGGGTTAAAAACAAAGGTAAGCGTGCGAATTTTTCCATGCCTTCCTTCAATTCCTTGCCTTATGGGCTAGGGGCCACTCACGCCAGCATAGCGACATCTACCTATAAGAACGCATCTTAAAAGGCACTTGAGTCTCCTTTACATTGAGAATACGCCAGTAACAATGTGCTTACGCACACTAAACTTATTAACAAGAATAACAAAGGTAAAGGTTCATCATCACAGTCTTTTATCGACTACTGCTTTGGCATGAGTTCCTTTTCGAGTACACCACTTACCTTGGAGAGAAAATCTCATCCAGAAGTGACCCAGAGTGTTCACTCTTGAAGTTTAGTCCTCATCCACTGGGTCGAAAAAGATCCGGTGGGCTTGTTAAGGACACTTGTGTCCCTGTATTTTTATGCACAGTCTTCTGTGTCCACGTGGAAGGTACTTAGTTAACACTTTCGAAACCGGGCTCTACGCGGCGCTCCGACATTTTCGCTACATACGGGGAAACCCATGTAATCGGCTACGCTTCTACGAGCGGTGTGCCCGACAGTCGGGTTCTTGGTAGCGAAAGTGTTAAGTCTTGAGTGTGCGCACACAAGCGCCTACAAGAATATTATAGCAGTTTTTCAGGCATACGTTTGATGAAACTCGTAGGGAACTAATGTTCGGGTCTAAAAATATGAAATCTTATACTTTTAAACGAGCAATTCTTGTATATTTATTTATTTATTTATTTATTTATATATATATTTATTTACACTGACGATCTCGGAAACCGCTCTAACGATTTCGCAGAAATTTGTTATGTGGGGGTTTTTGGGGGTGAAAAATCGGTCTAACTTATCCTTAGGTCCCGGAAAACGCGAATTTTCGAGTTTTCATGCGTTTTCGCGCGCCATCTCGTGTGCAGTAGTTGTACTGTTAAGACAGAATTCTTTCGGTCGATGTAAGTACTATTTATTGCAAACACTAGATGGCGACACAGGTCAAGGCTAAAACGAATAGAAAATACACTATTTGAGTTTTTGTGGCGAAATGCGCGCCATCTCGTGTGGAGTAGTTGTGTTGTTAAGGCTGAGAATTCTTTCGCTCGTTGTAGGTACTATTCATTTTTGAACTATATGGCGACACATGTCAAGGATACGAAACAGAACCGAGCGAAGCTCGGTTGCCCAGATTTGGAAATTATTTATTCAACGTGGTCCACGGTAGGCCTTCTGCAAACAAATCGTTTTGATGCGTCAATGTCATACTTAATCAAAACTCAAATAACTTTAAGGCATAGTATGCACAAGTTTCTCTATGGTTCTAGTGATTCAATGCTCTTTGACTGGAACCATAGAAGTTAACACCTTTTTACTCTTTGGTTGAATATCAAAGATTGTCAAAGTCAAATAAATTAGGAATTTAAGACTATTATCAATATAATAAAACAGATTGACTATTACGATTAGTGTAAAATGTTTAAGAGAGTTACAGGATATTTGAAAAAGAAACAGACAGAATGGTTCGAAGTTGACGCTGAGATCGAGGATGAGGTGAGTTGGGAAAAACAGCACTACTTTTAACTTTCCATATTATTATTATTATGCAAAGCTTATAAGGCATACCCTACCGAGTGTTAGGGTCTCCCCAAACATAAATCGACGTGGTATCGGCTCTCCGCCGACCAAAACCACTCATTAGACTTATATTGACCGGGATATAGACCGTGATTACCATTTTGATTTTGGTCGAGCTCCCGATATTTCGACGCAGTTGGGTGCATCATGATCACGGAAAACTGACGAAGGCGGGTGGATGTCAAAGTTGCTTAGACAGCGCGCGATCAAAAAGGTAATCACGGTCTATATCCCGGTCAATATAAGTGTAATGAAAATAACCGTGAATCATTCAAAACAGGTAGCGGGAAGCGATTTTTTAGTCTTTAGACAGTAGTGGGCATGGGTGTACGCTCTTTTCTTGAAGGTCGTATCGGTCCGGAAATACCGCAAGCGACAATTCATTCAACAGTTTAGCAGTGCGTTGCAGGAAGTTTCTGGAGGAACGCACAGTTGAGGCACAGTATAATAAAGAGTACTATCATACAGTATGGCCACTCCCGCTCCCCGCTGAAAGTGCCGCCCACCCCCTTACAGTTACCGCCTGTCAAAAACGCTAACAGTTGCCTGTCATATCTCACTCGTACAAGCATCGCGTTCACCTACACAAGCTTAGAATGTGTGCTAGGAACGCGCCTCTTTCATATATTTGATCGCCAGTGTAATCTTGGTGTGGTTGAGGACTGCCACTACTGCCAGCCATCTAAATGGTGGAGATGGAAATGTTGTCGCGTAGGGCGATGGCGAAAAGAAGCGGCAGGGTATTCATAAAAACGGCATAGGTTCATAGAGACAGGTAGGAAGCGATTTTAAGTCTGTGTAGTGACAGTAATTTCAAAAATTGTCCCCAGCCAGAGTACCGTTTGTGGTGGACGTGGCAATACATCCTGGACCTGATCTGCTGGGTCTCCCGGAACGGGCTGCTGAACGCGGCCTTCAGCTTCGTCGTGCTGGGGGGGCTGATAGCCACCGTCGCCAAGCTTGACGGCACCACCCTCGGGGTAGTAGGGGAGATCGCGGTGAGTTGTGACAGAGGACGGTTGTGACAACGTCGATTTCTCGCAACTTATTAGAGCAATTCCCGAAAAGTTTGTACATTTGGATCACGTCTCCGATTTTGATAACAATTGGTAGGCTGATAGAGTCCATGATACTGAGTAAGATCCACTAGGTTTCTCAAAATGTCCTAGGTTGTTTGTTGTGGCCATCGACCAACCCGCTGAGTTGACAGCGTTAAGAAGGCCTGCCATTGCCATATCATTGAAAAAAAGTAATTTACTGTCGCAAATAATTTTAAGGTACAATTACTTAAGTATTTATTTCTATCGTGCAACTAAGAGTAAGCCTATTATTAGGACTTATTACCTATTATTAGGACTGCAGAAGACCGTGATCAAGTTATTATTGTATAGCTATTGCTGCGACATGTTTCAAGCCAATTTGGAGGCCCCTTTTCAGGATATATAGGAGTTCGCGCGGCGGCTAAACTCCGTGGACCCAACTTGGCCCGAAACATGTCGCAGCAATAGCGATATAATAACGTGAGTACTTACAACTGTAGATTCATTAGTTAATGTGACTTAAGGTCCCAGATGAGCATTTTCAGAAATTGAAACATCGCGCAACAGAGCCAGACTGCAATGCGTTTCGATCGGCGTCTTAGTAGTGTCAACGGTTTGGCCAGGCCGGCTGTTATTCTAATTTAGGATCCATCGCCGTAAAAATATTTCTTTCCAGATGCTAGATCAGGCATACAATGTGTGGTACGGAGCGGTAGCGGTGAGTTTGGTGGTCACCGCCTTGCGAGATTACCCCGGCATGCCTATCACTTTCTTCATGAAACGTAAGAATTTAAACATTACAGTTAGTTTTACTATAGTATGAATTTTCTGAGATGAACTTTTCGGTTTTGCCCTAATCTGTCAAACAAAGGCCTTTGTTTCTATTATTCGCGGCGGTAAGCTCCCGTTTCCACAGCACGTGCTATAGTCTCAGTGTAGTTAAAAAGCAACTATCATGATAGCAATAAGGTTCAAATTTATTAAACAGTTTGCAGAGTGCAGGTAACTTTTTTTGAAGATGACAAAACGTGTTATCTCCGTAAGGGCTTTTTATGGATTTGAACCTTATTGCTATCATGATAGTTGCTTTTTAACTACACTGAGACTATAGCACGTGCCGTTTAAACGGGAGCTAACCGGCGCGACTAATAGAAACAAAGGCCTTTGTTTAACAGATTAGGGCAAAAGCGAAAAGTTCATCTCAGAAAATTCATACTATAATATTATATTTAAAAAAATCAAGTAAGTATATAGAGAACTAGCTTTTGCACGCGGCTTTGCTCACTTTAAATTCGAAAATTGTGGAACGGTCCATACAAACTTTCACCCCCCATTTTAGGGAATTGGGGGATTAGAAAGAGATAAAAAGTAGCCCTATGTCACTCTCCATCCCTTCAACTACCTTCACTTAAGAAAATAACGTCTATAAATCGCTCCGTTTTGCTGCGAAAGATGGATAAACAAACAGACACACACACTTTCCCATTTATAATATTAGTGTGGATGAATATCAAAGCAAAATGTGTAGTAGCAGAGCTGTATCGACTGCCATTTCTGGACACAACATAAAACTTTTGAACCTCAGTTTTGATAATTTGGGCCACATTCTTAACTTGATATAGTTGATATGTTTTTAAATTGTCAAATATTAATATTAGCGCCATCTGGCACAGAGAAACCGAATTGTGTAGCGCGCTATCTAGGCCGCAGTACATTGCTCTTGATGGTTCTGATGTAATTTTTTAACTCCCGACGCGAAAACGACGGGGTGTTATAAGTTTGTCGTGTCTGTCTGTCTGTCTGTATATGTCTCTGTCTGCGGCATTGTAGCTCCAGAACGAATGAACCGATTTAGGTTTAGTTTTTTTTGTTTGAAAGCTGAGTTAGTCGGCAGTGTTCTTAGCCATGTTTCATGAAGATCGGTCCACTATGTCGCGGTCGGGGGTTTTAAAAAAAAAATCTCAGACGACACTGTTTTTTTTTTAGTGGGGTTCCTGATGGATATACTTTCGTATGTCTACTACCTGCCCTTCAGTTACAAATACCACATCAAAACGGCCTGCTACTTTATTCGCGTCCACCGACCTTTAAACTACATCTGTAAGTACTAAATGATAGTTATTATTTATTTTATAAAATTATTGTTTAACAAGTTTTCCCTTAAAATCTCGCTCGGTGGCCTAGCGGTAAGAGCGTGCGACTTTCGATCCGGAGGTCGCGGTTCGAACCCCGGCCCGTACCAATGAGTTTTTCGAAACTTATGTGCGAAATATCATTTGATATTTGCCAGTCGCTTTTCGGGGAAGGAAAACATCGTGAGGAAATCGAACTGATTCCAATAAGGCCTAGTTAGGTACCCTTTGGGTTGGAAGGTCAGATGGCAGTCACTTTCGTAAAACTAGTGCCTGCGCCAAATCTTGGGATTAATTGTCACAGCGGACCCCAGGCTCCCATGAGCTGTGGCAAATGCCCGGATAAGGCAAGGAGGATGATGAGATTTTTATCTTAAAAAAGCTAACTGACTCAGCCGGCCTAGAGGAAATGACAATCATCATACATTAAAATATATAAAAAGATCATACTCGTACCATCCCATACATTAAAATCCGACCGCCTAAGAACGCGATACACTATAACACACACAGATGGCGCAACAAACAAATGCATCAGTGGCACCGCTCTAATATTTAAGTGTCTGTCTGAAAATCCTTCGTTTATTCAGGGAAGACGGAACAAAACACGATGAACAGCAGTCTCGTGGTGACGGCTCTCAAATATTTCTACTACCTGTGCCTGCTGCGAGTCGTGTGCGCTTACTTCTGGATGTACCTCGTCGGCATCAAGATGAAGGTAAGTGATGAGTGTATGGTACTGGTCTCCACCAGCGCGAAGGAGATCCGATGTAATGCCATCTTCACCAGGAGATTTATCGGCTTTCATTTGATACAATGCCTTTCTAATTTCACTGGATAGTTCATAGTTTACTAGCTCGCGGTGGGACGGGTGTGTAATGATTGGTATAACTTTTTTTGGTATAGTAACATTTGATATAACAACATTAGGTATATATTTAAAGGATATAATTACTCATTTGACATAATTAACATTTGGTATAACCACAAAATATCTATTTAGGTGTCCGTGCCTTCGCTTGAACCACTAATGAGATTAACACCTTCATAACTCGGCCCTAATCGAGTGAATTCCTCGACTAGTAGCGCCATCTGGCGCGCCAGTCAAGTACTAGTGTCGCCCGGTTACCAGCGCTCGGCTGCTTTTTCCTCAGTACGCTTTTGTAACTCGGCCGAGCAACACGTTTACAAAAGCAAGTCTTAAAAAGTTCGAGAAATTTAAAACATCGAGAAGATTATGATTACTTCTAACTTCGTGATATTCCGCTCGGTGCCTTTGGCCCAGCGACGAGACGCAGTGACCTCCTGTAGGCACCGTCATAAGTACGCGGATAGATATGCCTCACTCACGTGAGACTGACATGGCGTCGTCCCGTGAGACGACAGACATCGTCCCGTGAGACGACAGACGTCGTCCTGTGAGACGACAGACGTCGTCCTGTGAGACGACAGACGTCATCCCGTGAGACGAAAGATATCGTCCCGTTAGACGATAGAGGTTGTCCTGTGAGACGACAGACGTCGTCCTGTGAAACGACAGATGTCGTCCCGTGAGACAACAGGCGTCGTCCCGTGAGACGACATGACGTCGTCCAGTGAGATGACATGGCGTAGTCCCGTGAGACGACAAGCGTCGTCCCGTTAGACGACATGGCGTCGTGCCGTGACACGACAGGCGTCGTCCAATGAGACGACATTGCATTGTCCCGCGAGACGACAGGGTTGTTCCTGTGTGGTGGCATGGAGACGATGAAGAAAATTGACAGCGATGGGACGCAGTGTAATCCTATGCACCGTCATAAAAAATATAAAGGACAAATGCTACGCTCACGTAAGACGAGACAGAGCGACGTCCCGTGAGACGACATAGGTTCGTCCCTTGAAAAGTCATAGCTTCGCCTCGTGAGGTGACAGGACACAAGAGATGTCTTGAAACGACAGATGAGGTCCCTTTAGATAACCTGGCCTATGAAAAGATAGGGCCCACGATCCAATAGGGCATCGCCTCGTGATATGACGAAGTAAAATCATTCATTGTGCAGACATGATTCGTCATTAGAGACAACATGAGTAAAGTTGTGCTGTGCGAAAAAGTACACTGTCATATAAATTGACAAGCGTCGCCCCGCAAAAGATTGAACTTTGCAGCGACTTGGAATTTAGATTTCGTTGCCCTATGCGATGATTTACGACATCCTGTGAGAACCCATTGGGTTATTACATGCTATGCACTAATTCACCTTTCGTGTCATGAGACGAGCGTTATGATCATGAGGCAAAATGTTGTATTTGTACTCGAATCTCAATGAGATTATGTCGCTTTAAGATCTACTTGGCGGTAATTAGATAGATAGATAGATAAAAACTTTATTGCATAAAAATATCATGACAAAAATAATAATAATAATAATAATTAAGAACTATAAGAATTAGCACAACTCTTAACTAAACATACTTTGTATAAGGTATTTCTAAACATATATACTTCGTAGAAGGTCTTTTGAATCAGAACCACAGCGTACGTGTTAACCTGAGACATACACAATTACACAGTTTAGTCATTGTCTTATTAGACAAAAATCATCACGTGATGAGTTCCTATAAGTGGGGTCGTTTTAGACAGGTAAAGTGAACGACATCGGCGTCGTCTCAATTGCCTAATTAGCTAATACATAATCAGCGTGGTCACCTGACCAACAGATGAATGATTGTGAGGAATGTCCAAATTTCTCTCACTCGTGAATATCTGAACGGCCATAATGATGACGAATGTGTGATCCAATTACTGTAAAGCAACGCCGTTATTGCCAACCTAATTTGTCATGTCAACTTTTAGAATGCTCGTCATGATAGAGGTTTATTACAATATAGCAGGTTTGACGTTGTGAAAATCCACTTCCACATCTAAAAACGTGTGGGTGGAGCTTCGGTAGCAATTAACTAGCACTTTGTTGCCAGATACTAAGCGAATTAAGAAATATACATAATAGTGATGCTAAACAGAATGAAAAACCACTTTATATTACAAAGCCCTTCTTGCCCAATCAGAAAGGGAGAGGGGGCGGTGAAAATACCAATGGGAAAAAGAAAATCCATTAATTTATGCTACTGTTTTACGCTATTCCTAGAGTGCAGATTCTTCTAAATGAATGATTAGAGCTCTAGTCTCATCAACTCACGGGCGTCAATAATTGACGCATGGTCTTGGGTCTTGATACGGACTTTAGAAATGCAGAAGAACCACTCAGGTACTTAGCAAATGTTGACTATTAGCTACGAAATAACTTACCGCAAAGGAAAATTCTTGTACTAGGCTCATTACTCTGTGAAACCTGGATATTAGTCTGTATTTCAGCAAACTTATAGCTGTCCGGCTGAAACGTCTAGTCGGACTAATGGCGGAGAATGTTCCAGTATATGTTGTTCAGTATACCGAACTGACAAAAGTATCACTTCTGTAGCAATCGACCCAGTAGAGACTTCTGAACCAATTCATTTAGAAATAAAAAGCTACAGCTCGGAAAGTTTTCTAAGTACGATATATACATATATGTACTACAAATTGACCTCAAACTGCCGTTAATCGACCAACGGTTAGAATACTCAATCATGCATTATTACTAACGTTAGCTAGACCAAGGTTACAGACAATCCTTGAAGAGGTTAATTACAAAGACAACAAACTCGTACCGGAAATCTGACTCCCAAATATATACGATATTTTGTGGATAGTTTGGCAGAATAACTAAAAGGATATGTTATTTAGCACAATAGAATTTTAGTATGCCTTGTTGCATTGTTACTCAGGACGGACTCTCGTCGTAAAAGGATTTGTCGGTTGTCCAGTTCGATGGCGTAATGTTACGAATCCTATGTTTCTATAAATAACTAACGAATTAGATTAAAGAGACGACCGAACAATATTCTCAAACTATTTACAGCGAAGAACTATGGCTTACATCTCTTGACCGAAGTAAATGAAGTTGGTCCTAAACTTAAACAACTACACAAAACAAAGCAAGAAACCGTGTAGGTAAATTGTATTCAAAGTGCTTATTTGTTGTATGAGTATGATATATCGAAAACACTTTAATCTCATTAAAACCAATAGGGCAATACATTTTCCGAGAGAAGCCGATTTTCACAATTTGCTAAGGCACCCTTATGGATAAAATGTTGAAAGGTAGTCACTGAATGTGGAGGCCTGTTTCTGAAATGATAAATTAAACGGAAATTGAAGGATGAATCTCTTTCGATTTTAGACCACATTTTCCTCTTACAAATAAAGAGGCGCTCGCATCCTAAAATTATCGCCCGCTACTGCGGTATTACTAACAGAAAGTTCCCGTTTATTTCATTTGACAAATGTTTTCTGAATAGGTTTCTGGGGCCTAGAGAGATTAACAGAAGTTGCATATTTACAATTAACTTTTCGAACTCCATTAGCGCGTTGTAGGATCGGTACACATTTCCGCAGTTGCTTACTAAGCGCCATTTATTAGAATTTTGCGGCGCGACTATTTGTCAGTAACAGAGGAGACGCCACAACTTATTCAAGAAACGGTCCGTAAGGCCAGAGGACGAGTCCCAGTCCCAATTGAATTTAGTGTAAGGAACTAGAAATATGATGTTTATAACATTACTGTACATAAGACTTAATTTAGAAGACTTCGGACTCCTAATATACCTGACATACAAGAATTTGTTAGGACACTCATAAAAGGGAGCGCAGATTCTAGGCAAAATGGGTTTCTAGTGGTAACAGAAAACTTAAAATTATTGCCGTTTAAATAGATATTGATGAACTATATTTATCAGAAGTAAGGTCTTGAGACCTAAATAAAAAATAAAATGCTCAGCGCTTAAGGTACGCAGTAGGTACTTATAGCTACGATATTTTGACCTATTGGTCTCGAATGACAGGCAAGTGTAAATACCATTGTCATCGTCCGTGGCGCTACATGCTACAGCCGTGCGTACGTACGACTTTTAAGAAAATCCTAATTATATGCCATACGATAAATAAATAATTGTCATCTCGATATAATTGTAGAATCAGGTATTACCTTACATAACAGTTGCATCTTGTTTATGGGAAGTCCCGCTGCATATGGATTTTGGGAAATAAGCAAGAATACAGTAAATATTAACCCGTATGTTTATGTGTATACATCAGTTTATAAAGAACGTGAGACATTTATATTATTCGCACAAAAGAGCAATATAGAATATATTGCTTTGCAATTTGGTGATAAATTACGAAAGTGCTGAAAAGAAAACTATTTACTATCTTAAGCTGATGACTGAATTTTAATTATAAATGGGTAATCGTACATCATTAACCCTTATTTGAATAGTTATCTGTCGTCTTACATTCTTATTAGAATATCGAAATGGACTAAAGAGCCATAAGTCGTAATGTTTTAGAATTACTAGCTCACGAATCGTACAATTTTCCCTTTATAAATTCGGCTAGTCAGCACATAAGTCATAAAAATGATAAGCCTAAAAATATATGCATCACATATTCATAATTATTCAAACACAAATTAAATATTTCAAATATCGAAAAAAGCATACTAGCTAGACATAGTAAAAGACTAAATAAAGTTGACGAGTGCAGTGTAGAGAGGATTCCCGCATTAACATTCATGTATATTCATGGAAGTATCAAAGTCAATTTAATTAGAAATAATTGCCTTCATTTGATCTTCGCCTAAGTATGTGTGACTCATTAGATCATTGATTCGTTTCAATCGCTTGTATCCCAAAGATTTTTGCTCAGTTGACCCATTTTAATTTAATAGGGAAAAATTTACATAGTTTCCGTTCTCGTAAAGACTTTGAGTAGGAGCTTACCTTTTATTATATGGATCCTTAGCTAATCATGACCATGGTATTATCAATTCAGTCAGAAGCCGAAAATGTATTATCATCTTATTTGCAGTTTTGCTACCAGTCCAGCAGTAACGCATACATTATCGTAATGTGGGTATACATTACAAATTAACATATGATAGCGTGCAATTTCTCCCAACTCAAGCGTCCATTTCAATTGTTTTGGGCAAATGTATATTTCATATACAGAATTCATAACACATTACGCATTGGGAAATGTTGACATTTGGCAGTGGGCTATGTAAGACAATGTTTAAGCTATGTCAATATTGCTTATTACTCAGTATACTAACAATAATATGTGCATATTGAGAGATACATATAGGCGCATTACTTATGGTACAGTAATCAATTTACATGAAAAATAAAAATTTCAACATAATGTCATAATGCTCACGGCAGTGCTATGATATAATTGTGTATTATAGTTACATGATATAATTATAGTTATCTTAAGCAGAAGAAGACTAGTATCTTGGTGAATTTATAAGACAAAAAACATGTATATGATCTTGTTCTGACTAAGGACTGTTGTAAGGGAAACGTGAGACAAATTTTGCCGACGTTGATGTAACACCCATTGATGAAGGGAAGCTCTTCAGAGTTTGGGTTGCTACAGATATTTTCTCACAAAAATGTTAATGAAATAACAGGTTTTATTTCCGTAAATATTGTAATACCGATCTATTAACTACTGGCTTCCTATCGGTTTTATGTTATATATAAATTAAGTGATTCACCACCATCATAGAGTCATAATGGATAACTGTGCTGTGCTGTCAGTTTCAACTCATAAAACCTTAGTAGCTAAATTTTGAAACATCCCTTTGTATACCTTCTTATTTCTTATTATGACATTTCTGTATAAATAAAGTATATCAGTCACAGTACGCCCTAACCAGCGCCGGCAGAGGTTTAAACACGTCTCATTAGTGGTTCAAGCGAAGGCACGGACACCTAAATAGAACCGTTTTTCCCCCGAAGGGTAAAAACGGATATTTAGGTTCCTGCCGAAGCTTGAACCACCCTTAAGGGCCTTGCCGGCTAAAGGTACTGAGGAAAAAGCAGCCGAGCGCTGGTAACCGGGCGACACTAGTACTTGACTGGCGCGCCAGATGGCGCTACTAGTCGAGGAATTCACTCGATTAGGGCCGAGTTATGAAGGTGTTAATCTCATTAGTGGTTCAAGCTTCGGCAGGAACCTAAATATCCGTTTTTTACCCTTCGGGGGAAAAACGGTTCTATTTTTATTTTGTATAATCATTATTTCGTATAACAATTATTTATAATAACCGTTATTTGGTATAATTATCTATTGATATACGACTAGTATAATGTAACTAGCAAACAGTATAAAACATTTCATGAATTAAATTATTCTTTTTTGAAGGGCCTTACAGTTCTAACCTAACCTAACCTGCTTTTCTGATAGCAGTACCTATGTATAAAGGTCACAGTTCTAACCTAACCTAACCTATTTTTCTGGTAGCAGCGCGTTGTGTGATTTAATTTATTGTACATTTTTTTGTTATTCTAACTGTGCTTTAGAAAGAATTTGTGTTATACAATTTGTTTATTATCGGAAATAAGCATTATACTCAAAGTATGTTATAATAAATGTTATTCGAAAAAATGAACATTATATTAAATAAGAATTATACAATTTGTTAGTATATTATTTTTTGTTATATGATTCAATAATTATATCAAATGATCGTTATAACGACTAAAAATTATATATCAAAAAAAGTTATATCGATCGATACGCACCCTAGTGTCCTGAGTCGACGTTACATAGGATACAGTGGCCGCACGCTCCGCTGAACCGAACGCTGCGGGCTTCCACTCAGGCCTTAGTGCGTTATTCACATTATCTGGGTTGCTAGCCGAATGGCACAATCGCTCACGAAACGCTCACGAAACGAAGCGCTAGTAGATATCTATCTCTATCGCGCTTGCGTATTGGCGCGACAGAGCCAGCGGCGTATCGCTTTCGTTTGGCGTCGGAGAAATGCCATTCGGCTACGGGGCCTGGCCCCGTAGCCGAGTGGCATTTCTCCGACGCCAAACGAAAGCGAAACGCCGCGAAAGTTAGTCTGGCTCTGTCGCGCCAATACGCAAGAGCGATAGAGATAGATACCTACTAGCGTTTCGTTTAGTGAGCGTTTCGTGAGCGTTAGTGCCATTCGGCTACGCACCCTGATCAGATATCGGATATCGGAAGGATTTCAAAGACAAAAATCTAAAATGGCGGCTTAAATGTACGGGATATTGGTCCTATGTCATCAGAAAACGCACGAACGCGTATAAGGGAGGGGCAGGGGAGGGGAGTTAGAGAGATGGCAACATTGATTGTGATTACATTTAAAGCAAGTAGGTTAATTAAACGAACGTGAAGGATTTAAATGTGACTTATATTGACTGGGATATATACCGTGATTACCTGTTTGATTTTTCGTCAGTTTTCCGTGATCATGATGCATGCAACTGCGTCGAAATATCGGGAGCTCGACAAAAATCAAAAAGGTAATCACGGTCGATATCCCGGTCAATATAAGTCTAATGAAAATAACCGTGATTTAAATGTGAACAGTTTGTTATTTCAGTTAGCCGAGCACCCCATCAACACCCATCACCACCATAGCCAGATGATGAAGCTGGTGAGCTTCGGGCTGGTGCAGAATGATGATGAGCCTGAGCCGGTCTACAATGATGGGCTCCTAATACTGTTGGCCTTGTATATCATCAACAAGATTTTTATACCTATTGGGTAAGGAATGATTAATTTCACCACAGGGCCAGTTGCATCAACCACAACGGACACTAACGTCACTCAGCAGAAGTCTATGAAAATTCCTGTACAAAAAAAGTTAGCGAACCCGGGGCTGCTCACTCCGCGATTCTACATAGCGCCGCGCTACAAGTACATGCCGGCGACCGCGAGTGCGCAGCGCATTCAGAGCATAAAGGCAATAAAATTCAATGTCGGCTGCTCGCGATTTTTTTTTATTTTTATAAATGGGCATTACTTTGCGTGCGGTCTGTTTGTAGGTAAGAATTTAGAATGGTGGCATTTTGTGAACGTCAAAAGAGTGAGCCTTCTGTACTTGAGTATTATTTTTATTCCACTAACCTAATATTTATCTGAATTTTGGCAACGTGCAAAAAGGAGTGGCGCTGGTTGTCACAAACATTTAATTAGGCACTACTCTTCTGATTTTTTTGTGAAAATGTAAATGTCATAATATCATGTTGTGTGCAGAAAATACACGTATGCAACAGTTTTTAAATATACCATAACCTTTTAACCTCAATCAGAGATTCGTGGTTAAAATTTTTATTCTTCTCTCTGCATGTATTTACTTACGCGCGAAGTCATTTTATAACCCATGCCTTTGCCTTCCAGACCTCCAGATTTGTACCTTAACGACGGCGATCGCATCGTGTACCTGATAGTGATGGTGACAGGAACCCTGATGGTGACAGGAATGGCGGTGGCCTCTCTCTCATCCGTCATCAGCATTCATATGCGACCGGCGGAGAACTTTCGCACGCGGTATAGGATCATCATGAGAGACCTGGTTAGTTCATGAAATAACCCTCTTCTTCTTTCAAGAAAGGACCCTCAAGTCATCGGCCCTACTTACTACGAGCACTTAACTGCCTTGATTTAAGGCAAATTGAGAAACATCTGTCACTATTAGTCAGGATCGTCTTAATAGATACATGGTACGGTACTATTCGACGCTAAAAGCACACATTAAGGGTCGTTACTGACTACTTGATAGCCAATGCCAAAGACTATACATAAATGCTGTAGGCGTTCACTATCAAAATTACCTTCGCATCTTCTAATTATTTCATACTAGCTTTTGCTCGCGGCTTCGCTCGCGTTAGAAAGAGATAAAAAGTAACCTATGTCACTCTCCATCCCTTCAACTATCTCCACTTAAAAAATCACTGTAGTTCGTCACTCCGTTTTTCCGTAAAGACGGACACACACACACTTTCCCATTTATATTATTAATATGGATTATATGTGAATGTGACAGATTGATCAAATTTTAATGTGGAGAACTTGAAGTTCAGGTTAAAAAATCTTCTTTAACGATTTTCATATATAAATACTGCTTCAGACGAGCTCCGACATTCCTGAAAGCCTCCGAAACAAGGTGGAGACCTTCTACAAGATGTACTGGCACAAGCAAAGAGCTGTCTCCGCCTCTCAGTTGCTGCCTAGCTTCCCGCCTGTCCTGCCCAGCAGTGTATACACCGATGTCTACTTTGAGGCCACACAGAAGGTATCACCGATCAGTTCGGGAATCTACTAGTATCTACAGCCAACCAACTGGAACCCTAGGCCACTGTAGAACATAGATAGATAGATAGATAGATAGAATACTCTTTATTGGCACACCTCAGCAAGAGATACAGAAAAAAGATACAGCGGAGACAAAACAAATGATTATAAATAGAGGCAGACAACAGGCGGTCTTATCGCTAAAGAGCGATCTCTACCAGACAACCTTTGGGTAGCGGAAATAAAAAACATAATCAGAAAGAGTAAGTGCTTCGAAATGAAAAATCATACTTATTCTAATTTCCAACACACAAATTGAATAAACATACACATATAAGAGAATATAAATAGACTTACATAAACATACTTAAATAGTAATATACAGCAAGACAGATATATAGTAACAAACCAACAATATACAGCAATCATACCAACCACAGAGTAAAAATAGCAATACGACACATACTGTGGTAGAACTAGGTCATAGTGACGTTGTAAATCAGATTGTAAGAAATCTCTTACGGTCTTACTGCTTGTCATTTTGACTTGGTTTTAGAGTGGCCTAGGATTCCAATTGGTTGACTGTACGAACAATTACCCATTATTCATAAACGTACTCAAAAGTTATCACGCCGATGAAGTTCGTTCGTCCTTTTCTATCACGTCAATACGTCGGAAAGGGACAACCGAACTTTATCGGTTTGATAATTTTAGAGTACATTTGGGTGAATCAACATTTCTTTGCCAGCAAAATTATAATTAAATGTTTGTATTTTTAATACCTATTGTAATTTACCACGAATAAACGATTTCTATTCTATTCTATTCAAAATTACGCATACTTCGACTACATGTGGTCAGAAAATTTAATTTGTATTTAGTGTAATTAGTTTATAATTATTATATTAAAAACAGATATACAAGCTATGCAATACATCATGTTTTTATAGGATTTGCTATTTTATTACTTTATTTCGAGCAGTGACCCAGTGGACATAGCTGTCCCTCACTTTTGTATGAAAAAAGTGTCTCTTCCACTGGGTCACATATAGATTTAATTGTAAATGGTTTTTTTTTTTAATTATTCCCTTAATGTAAAATAAAAATAAGGATCTTTATTCACGATGGCCAGGTTAAAACTCACAAAAGTAGAGCTAATAATAAGTATGGGCAATTCTTGCAAAAAGCAAGAAAAAGTTGATTCACCCATTTATGAATAAGGGGGTTAGAGTAAAACCTAAATAATCTGGCAATGATTTTGATAGCCGGGCGCTTCTGCAAGGGTTGAGTAACAAATGTGTCTTCCTCTTACGTATCGTCACTACTTTAAAAAAAACTTGTATCTAAGTCTGTCAATGAAAAGAAAATTGTAGTAAGTATGTATGGAATGCATATAGACTTACTGCGTTTTAACTTTGAGGGGCAGCGTGAGATACGAGATTTTTTAAAAGTAGTGACGGTATCTTCCTCTTCGTCATCTCAACCACAGTATAATAAATAGTACTATCGTACAGTATGGCCACTCCCGCTCTCCCCGCTGAAAGTGCCGCCCACCCCCTCTCGGTTACCTCACAGTTACCACCTGTCAAAAACGCGAAAAGTCGACCTGTCATATGTCACTCATACAAGCGTAATACGCGTTCACCTACACGAGCTTAGACTGTGTGCTAGGAACGAACGCGCCTCTTTCATATATTTGATCGCCAGTGTCCGAGGTGTGTCTCAACAGTGAGTGTTGAGATGACGAAGAGGAAGATACCGTCTTTCTTTCTCATATCGTTCAGTAAATAAATGTCATAATTTTATCTAAGTTTGAAGTTTGCATCATTTGCGCTGGAGTGGCTCTCAAAATAGTTGCCGACTTGGACTAAATCTACTTCGATACTCGAATTCCTATTATAAAATATTAGAGGCAATTTTCTAATCATTTTCTTTTATAACCCAGAACCCGATGTTAACATTTTTTATTAACCATAATGCTGCGTTGTGTTTAGAGCGGTCTCCTCCGTGACCTGTCGTACGAGTTTCTCTCGAGCTGGCGCGACACATGGAGACTATTTTCTATATTCCCGGTGACTGCATCATCAAGCGGAACTCGCTCAAGGATTCCATCATCTACATCACCTACGGAGACGTGGAGGTGAGTGAAGACTGTTCCTGTAGGAGGTGTCACCATATGGAAATCGTTTTCTACATCCCCGGTGACTGCATCATCAAGCGGAACTCGCACAAGGATTCCATCATCTACATCACCTATGGAGACCTTAATGTGAGTGGTGAAAACTGATCCTGTCGGAGCTGGTGTGGTGGTGCTACATGGAGATCATCTTCTACATCCCCGGTGACTGCATCATCAAGCGAAACTCGCTGAAGGATTCCATCACCATGGAGACGTGGAGGTCAGTGAAGACTTGTTCCTGTAGGAGGTATCACCATATGGAGACCATCTTCTACATCCCCGGTGACTGCATCATCAAGGGGCCGTCCATAAATTACGTCATCGATTTTTTTCAGATTTTAGACCCCCCCCCCCTATAATCATCCTATCGTCATATCTTAATGACCCCCCCCCTTCTCCCAAAATTGACGTCATTACCAGTTTGACAAAATAAAACATTGCAGATTTGAGAAAAATAGGGTATTATATGATTAAAACACTTGGTTATAGAATCATCTTTTATTATTTTTACTTTGGCAATAATCATTGATATAATATAACTACTTATTTTTTACTTTTCTTTGGATAACTCCCACGGAGTTTTCACCCATTCTTTTAAATTCTGGATCACGGGTAATATCTCCGTATCCTCCCGATATTCGTTTTGGCTCGATTCATCCACGTCTTCAACCCACTCAACGTCAAGTGCCTGTCCCGTTACGCCGTCATGCAACTGTTGAAGGACTTCTGTTCCTCGCCGTCCCAAGATTCGAGCACTACGACGAGGGGCCGCAGAAAGTGGATGTACACTTTCAGTGCTAACTGAAGGTAAAGAGGACAGAAGCTGGCGTCCTCTTTTAAAGGAGGCGCTGCTTCCAGATTTGATGTAAGCAGCAGGGGTGGCGGCATAAATCCATCAGGGAGGATCTTGCGTAATTTGATTTTGGTGCAACGGATTTTGATGCGGTTTTTTTAAATAGATAGACTGATTCTTAAAGAAGGTTTATATGTATAATACATTTAAGTACCACGGGCGAAGCCGGGGCGGGCAGCTAGTATTATATGTAATATTATTGTTAGAGTATTTTATCTGTAGTTATTACTGTATTTGTGTACATCTATGTTGCATTACTTATGTATGTTTATTATGAGTTATTTTAGTATTGTATGCGCCTTAGCCGCCTCTCACATTTGCAGTCTCACTTACTAGGTGTGCTGGAAGAAATTTCTTTTTAGAAATAATCTTTTTGTACGTGAAAAATAAACTATAAATAAATAAATAAGAATGACGTCAATTTCGAAACACCCCCCCCCCCATCTATCATTTACCATCATCCGCAGACCAAACCCCCCCCCCCCCCCCTAATTTAGAATGACGTAATTTATGGACGGCCCCAAGCGGAACTCTCTCAAGGATTCCATCATCTACATCACCTTTCTGAAGGATTCCATCATATACATCTATGGAGACGTTAAGGTAAGTGGTGAAGACTGATCCTGTCGGAGCTGGTGTGGTGGTGCTACATGTAGACCATCTTCTACATCCCCGGTGACTGCATCATCAAGCGGAACTCGCTCAAGGATTCCATCATCTACATCACCTATGTAGACGAGGTAAGTACCTTATCAGGAAGGCCTGAGTTGACGCACAGTCGCACACATTAAGGCCTGAGTTGACGCTTGGAGCGGTGCATTGCATTCGCCGGGGCAGGCAAGAGTACATCAGGACACTTGTATAGGCTTCAATTGTTTGACATGCACGCTCTGCCACGCTGTATGCCCATTATGAGCATGTACCCAGGCCTTACACGTAGCCATGGTTATGGTTATGGTTATGGGCTCCGGTTTCCGCACTTAGCCTCAAAGATAGAGGCCATTGTGCGTGCTGTATTTGCCAGCTAGGGGTCTAGCCAGCCTAACTCCGCCCAGAAGCGCAGGATCCTCCTGGTGTCTCCACAGGCTTCTCGGAGTGACCTCGTCGTTTTGAGGATTTGAGCCCGTTGTGTGTTCACTCCCTCGCATTCCAGGATGACGTGGGCGACCGTTTCTTCGGCCGACAGGCATCCTCGACATAGAGGGCTGTCGGTCTTACCTATAACATGTAAATGTTTGTTAAGTGGGCAGTGTCCAGTAATGTTGCCTACGATTATTCGTAGCGATGCTCTATTCAGAGTTAGTAGGCGCTTTGTTAAGCGCGTATCCGGGTGTGGCACTACTTCCCGGGAATGTCTACAGGTACTGGTGTTTGCCCATTGTTCAGCGTGTTGTGTTCTGGTTTTTTGACGCATCCATGACCTGAGTTGACCAAACGGTAAGGGAAGCATCGGGATTGGCCCAGTCGCTTTCCGGTCCGAACCTTTTCTGGCCAGCTCGTCTGCTGCGTCGTTCCCTAGAGAGCCGCTGTGCCCCTTTATCCATTGTAGCGTGACTAGGTTGTTTGACCCTATCACCTCCAATGCTCGGTGGCACTCTAGTATGAGCCCGGACTGAATGGTCTTACTATCTAGGGCTCGCAGTACTGCAGCGCTGTCAGACACGATGCGTATCTCTTGGTTTGTGATACGTCGCTTAGCCACTGCGTTGGCAGCCTGTATAATGGCGAAGCATTCACATTGGTAGATGGAGCTATATTCGCCTAAGGCTGTTGAGATATGCGTGTTTATTTCGGGAGAATACACGCCCGCACCCGACCCTGTCTTGGTTTTAGAACCGTCGGTGTATATGCGTAGTTCGTGTATTCTCGACCAATCGTTTTCCTCCTCAACAAGTTGTATGTTGTATTTTCTGTTGAAGACGTATACTTTGGGTACCCTGTCATTAGGAGCCATCATTAGTGGTTGGTAGTCAATGGCGTTCCTAAGGATCATGGTGTGAGCCCCGTTCGATGCACCCCAGAGGTTGAGTGATTTAAGCCTCACCGCCGCGGAGGCCGCCTCTTGCTGTATGAATAGGTCCAGGGGCGGTAGTCCTAAAAGGACCTCCAGGGCCTCTGAGGGTGTAGTTCGCATGCAGCCCGTGGTAGCAATGCTTGCTAGCCTTTGGAAACGCTGCAGTTTATTCCTCGCTGTGGTGAGTTTGGTTCTAGGCCACCAAACCACAGCGCCGTATGCAAGAATAGGCCGTATCACTGCAGTATATAACCACATGGTGATTCTTGGGTGAAGGCCCCAGGTCTTACCCAGAAGTCTCTTGCACTGCCAGAATGTGATGCGGGCTTTATCTAGTTTATTTTCAAGATGTTTATTCCATAGCAGTTTGTCATCCAGTGTGACACCTAAATACTTTACCTCTCTGGTAAGTGCTAGTGTCACTCCCTGGAGCTTAGGTAACTGAAGGTTCCTTATACTACGCTTTTTCGTGAACAGTACTAATTCAGTTTTAGATGGATTTACGGATAGTCCCTGCTCCGAGCACCATTGTTCGACGATTTTGAGCGCGCCCTGCATTAGGTCGCATAGGACTGGCTCGAACTTCCCTCTAATGAGGATAGCTACATCGTCTGCATAGCCCACGGTATAATAGCCGGCCTCGTTGAGCGCTCTAATGAGGCTGTCAACCACGAGGTTCCACAAGAGTGGCGAGATTACCCCTCCCTGCGGGCAGCCTCTGGATACAATGGCCCTTGTGTTGCTATTCACGTTTACCTGCACTGCTCTGTTCCTTAGCATGCTGTCAATCCATGAGGATATGGTCTTGTCAGCGCCATGGTTTAGCAGTGCTTGGCTTATGCTGTTGAATTGCGTCTTGTCGAAAGCCCCTTCTACGTCGATGAAGGCTACAAGTGCTGATGATTTAGTTGATAGAGCATCTTCTATTGGTGATATCACACTATGTAGTGCAGATTCCGTTGATTTGCCTGAGGAATAGGCGTGTTGTTGGTGGTGAAGAGGATTACGCAGCAGTGCCCCGTCTCTGAGATCGCGATCGCAGAGCCTTTCCATTGTTTTTAGTAGGAAGGATGTCAGGCTTATTGGCCTATATGCCTTTGGTTGCGTATAATCGTTCTTACCTGGTTTGGGTATGAATACCACTTTTACTTCTCTCCATTTCACAGGGATGTAACCGTGAATTAGGCAGGCTCTGTAGATTACTATTAGGTGCGGCGCGATGATGTCCTTACCCCACTGGAGGAGTCCCGGGAAGATGCCGTCTAGCCCAGCCGCCTTGTATGGAGAGAAACTGTTTATTGCCCATAGTACCTTTTCCAGTGTTACGGCTCTAGTGGCAGTGTCCATGGCGGCTGCAGTTGGTTGTACTAACCTTTGCCTGTCCGCCCCTTCCCATGAAGTCTCCTCCGTGACGGAGCAGTCGGGGAAGTGTGTGTCGAGTAACAGCTTGCAAGTCTCACTGTCGGTAGTCGTGTAGCTGTTATCAGTTTTCCTCAGGGAGCCTACATTTCTGGCGGGGTCGCTGGAGAGAATGTTTTTTACCCTGGCAGCCTGAGAGTTGGTCTCGATGTTGGTGCAGAAGGCCCTCCAGCAATCGCGTTTCCGTTCTCGGATGCGATTTTTATACAGCGCTTGGGTCGCTTTGTACGCTTCCCAGTCGGTCGCCCTCCTAGTATTCTTTGCTCTATTGAACAGTTTGCGAAGTTTTCCTCGCAGTTTCTCGAGTTCAGGTCCCCACCAGCCTTTCCGGCTGTCGGCCTTAGTCGAGGGTGTTGTTAGTGGACAAGTGCTAGTAAACGTTTCCGTTAGTATATCTGTTAGTTTATTTACGTGTGCCTCTATGTCAGCAGGTTCCGCGTAGCTTCCTGGGAGCACTGCGAGTTCCGGATTGCTAGACAATAACCTGTTGAACTTGACGCGGTCCGTACGTCTCGGGTTGCGCCAGGGTTCAGGTTTTGGAGTCTCAACGCTTAGTTTGTATCTTACCCATCTATGGTCGGAGCATGACAGGTCATTTGACACGTGCCAATCGGAGATCATTTGCGATGCTCTTTCCGTAGCGAGTGTGATGTCGATAATAGTTTGGAATCTGGAGGTCACGAACGTGGGTTCCGACCCCTGTTCATGAGCTTAAGGTTGGTGGAGAATAGAAACTCTACTAGGTCCTCACCTCGTCTATTGGAAGATTCGCTGCCCCACAGCCTGTGGTGCGCGTTCGCATCCGCCGAGACGATCAGCTCAAGCTTCTTGTTTTCGCAGTATTGGATGAGGTTTGCCAGCTCGACCGTCGGTATGTCCGCGTCGCCCGGCAGGTAGGCAGACGCTATGATTAACTCTGGGCTGCTGGCGCAGTTACTCTGGAGCCCGACCGTAGTCAAGTCTCTGGAACAGAACTCATTCATTAAAACTGCGTTGATTTGTTTGGGGATATATATGCAAGTGCGTGGATTGGTTACAGTTGTGTCCAGAAGTAGCTTACCTCCGATGTTGTTTAGACCGCAGATTCTGCCCTTCCTTATCCACGGCTCCTGGATAAGGGCGACGGCCTCGTTGTTGACCTCCAGCATTCTTCGCAAGGTAGCCGTTGCGGCTTGTTTATGCTGGAGGTTGGTTTGTGTGACGTTAGTTAGGGGTGGAGGAGCCATCTCTGATGCTCATCTCCTCGTCCGATTCTAGCGGGGCGTCGTGGTCCATCAGCTGCGCGACATCCCTCTCAAGGTCGCTGTCATCAGCGTCCTCGCGCGGGGTTGTCAGCGGGCAGGCTGACGCCCCTTCCGCCCTCTCGCTTGCGCTGGAGGTTGGATGGGGGACCGCAGGTTCGCCTGTCGAGCTCTGTCTCTCGACGGAGCTCGGTTCGCTAACCTCCGACACCGACGCGCCAGCTTCTGTATTAGGAGCGGTGCATTCTCTCTGCTTCGCAGCGGAGAGGGCACCGCTCACTACAGTAGCCGTCGCAGTCTCAACAGGTGGCGGCGCATCAAGCAGCTTGCCACTGCTGTTGAAGAATCGGATGTAGGCGTTGCCCAGTTTATAGGCAAGCCTACGCTCCCTTGCTATAATTCCCGTACACACGTAGCCATATCAGCAAAACAAGTACAAACGAATGATAGATTCCTCTCTAAGCTCTTGTAATAATTGTCATAATTGTAATGAAATGGCCGAGGGCTGGCGTGATGTCGTCCTGGCCCGCGTAAAGTGGCGTCATCTTGTGTTGGAAGCCAAGACTCATTTTGGGTCATCCCCCGACAAAGTAAGTAATGAGATTGCCGATATATTGCTTCCAATGGAAAGGGCCCTTATTAATATGGCCATTAGACATATATTGACCGGGATATAGACCGTGATTACCTTTTTGATTTTTATTGAGGTCCCGATATTTCTACGCAGTTGCATGCATCATGATCACGGAAAACTGAAGACCGGTGGATGGACGTCAAAGTTGCGTAGACAGCGCGTGGTTACCCTCATTCGCGCACGTCGGCTGCGTTCACTTTTATCACTGTTCGCGTTCACACTCGTTGGTCTGTCAAAAACACACTACACTCAAGTGTCACTCAAAAAAATCAAAATGGTAATCAAGGTCTATATCCCGATCAATATAAGTCTAATGAAACTATATTCTGTCTAACAAGTCTGTCAGTAAAGACTTGGTTGACAGAGTATAACCATGAATCATTTACCTAAAACTCTTACCCTCTTATTCATAAACGTACTCTAAAGTTATCAAGCCAATAAAGTTCGTTTGTCCTTTTCTATCACACCAATACGTCGGAAAGGGACAAACAGACTTTATCGGATTTAAACTTTCACGATTATTACACATCATTATTTTTAAAATCGGGACTTAATCGCGTATAACTACATATTAAACTGACCTCCAACGTTTCAAGGACGGCGTTGTCCCCGTGGTCTCGGAGAAGACTAGCTTGAAATGACATCAACACCTTCTGACAGCCGCGCGAGTTTTTCGAACTACCCGCACTTGGTTTTGATTATCAACTTGAACTGTTTGCGCACTAGGGATGTTACTCTGTCGACATACAACACTGACGATATTTGATTTAACGACTGTCGATATTGGAATCCTGTCATTAATAAGTGTAAGCCGAAAATAATATCGACAGTCGTTAAATCAAATATCGTCAGTGTTGTATGTCGACAAAATAACATCCCTAGTGCGCAAACAGTTCAAGTTGATAATCAAAACCAAGTGCGGGTAGTTCGAAAAACTCGCGCGGCTGTCAGAAGGTGTTGATGTCATTTCAAGCCAGTCTTCTCCGAGACCACGGGGACAACGCCGTCCTTGAAACGTTGAAGGTCAGTTTAATATGTAGTTATACGCGATTAAGTCCCGATTTTAAAAATAATGAGACTTTATCGGCTTGATAACTTTAGAGTACGTTTATGAATAAGGGGGTTATTGTACACATGTTTCTCAGATGCTGACAGCCGAAGACGACGTGTCTCCGATGCTGCGTTTCACGCGCGGCACGATTCTCACGCCGTGGGGGGGCTGCGCGGAAGGTGGGGGGCGGGCGCACGTTCAGGTGCGTCCGACGAAAGGGGTATAGCTGGATGGCGTTTAGTAAATTTCCCGTACACGATAGGTGGACAGTTTTTAAATGAATATCTCCGACTAGAACTGTAGGACCCTTTAAGGTCCACTTGCACAAACCACTTAACTCAGGGTTAGTGGACTGTCATCTGTCAAATTCCATATAAAATGGTAAGTTAACCCTCCATTTTTGTGCATTTCGGTGCAAGTGGCCCTTAAATTATAAGATAAGATACTTAACGACCGACGACGACGACTTTGACGACCGGTCTGGCCTAGCGGGCAGTGACCTTGCCTGTTACGCAGCGGTCCCGGGTTCGAATCCCGGTAAGGGCATTTATTTGTGCGATGAGCACAGATATTTGTTCCTGAGTCATGGATGTTTTCTATGTATATAAGTATTTGTATATTATATATATCGTTGTCTGAGTACCTGCAACACAAGCCTTCTTGAGCTTACCGTGGGACTCGGTCAATCTGTGTAAGAATGTCCTATAATATTTATTTGTTTATTTATTTAAGGACTGTCACCGCATACCAACAGAATAACAGCGCCTTCTTGACAATAGTCATGTGCATCATTATTTTTAAAATCGGGACTTAATCGCGTATAACTACATATTAAACTGACCTCCAACGTTTCAAGGTCATGTGGTAAGGCTTTAATTCTGTGGTTTCTTATTGAAAGTATACTGGGTGGTTCAGATGCGTGCGGGCACGTTCTGCGCAGCGCGTGTGCTGCGCGCGCGCGGGTTGTGGCGCGCCGCGCTGCGCCTGCGCGGACGCGGGTACGCGCGCCTCATGCTCGACGAGATGCGGGTAAGACTACCGAGTAAATTACAGTATTTTATATATATTACATGGCGACCGTGACAGGACATTATTATTTTAATAAATATTGAGAGGCATTTTTTTTATTGCTAACGTCGTTTCTGTGTAATTAATTAAATTTATTTTTTTTTATCCTAAGGATCACATGAATAAAGTGAAGAGACATTATCATTTCATAAGAAGACCTGTGCAAACACAGTAAGTTTTATCTTTCGTTCACAATAATCAATCAAATTAGATGATCTCTTAGTTTTTTAAAAGAAATAGAGGACTTTTGCGCTTTTTTACTGTACAGGGAAGAATTTTGTGCGATAAGAATTTTAAAATCATGCTCACTATTCAGTTTTGGGACACGTAGATGTTTTGTTTTTTTTTACTAGCCTAGCATTAGTGTTTCACTGCTGAGCAAAGACCTCACCTCCTGCCACAATCCTGGGTAGAATGCGTCTAAGTCATTGACGCAGAAGTATTGTAGACGTACAGTATATTTTATGTATATCCGTAGATACAAGAGCAGCATCCTGGAGCTGAAGAAGAACCTGGTGGCACTGAAGGCAGCTCGCAACGAGGAGGGAGAGCTGCTGTTGGCTCGCCCAGACTACTTGCTCGAGATCGCTGGCTGCTACCTCATGAGAAACGTAACTCATCCTCCTTGCGTTATCTAGTCATCCGCCACGGCTCATGGGAGCCAGGTGGCGCGACCCGGCTACCTGCGCAAGGTTGCTGGCTGCTACCTCATGAGAAACGTAACTCATCCTCCTCGCGTTATCTAGCCATCCACCATGGCTCATGGGAGCCAGGTGGCGCGACCCGGCTACCTGCGCAAGGTTGCTGGCTGCTACCTCATGAGAAACGTAACTCATCCTCCTCGCGTTATCTAGCCATCCGCCATGGCTCATGGGAGCCAGGTGGCGCGACCCGGCTGGCGCAAGCTGGCTGCTACCTCATGAGAAACGTAACTCATCCTCCTCGCGTTATCTAGCCATCCGCCACGGCTCATGGGAGCCAGGTGGCGCGACCCGGCTACCTGCTCAAGATTGATGGCTGCTACCTCATGAGAAACGTAACTCATCGCAAAACGTGAACACAGGCAAGACAAAATGCACATATAATAACAACAAGACAGAAAGGAATGAAGTGCCACGAAATGGCCTCACCTCAGCGTGTTGCTGGTGACTTCCAGCGCTGATCTTCCGATGAGACCATCAAGTGAGAAAGATTCACCAGCTGCGCCCTCTAAATTTACAACTTTACTTCCAGCGTGCGGACGCGACACTGACGGACGATTCGGATCCGATCTGCCTCCGACAGACGTTTCCCTGCATCCTGCAGCCGACGTCTTCACTGCTCACCGCCTGGAACTGGCTCATGGCTGGTCTCATCTTGGCTGTGTGCTTTGTAAGTAATAATATCTTCATTGTTTACATTGGTTATTCAACATGTTGGTCGCCCTACGCAAAGTAAAATTGCAGGGAAGGGAAGGGGGAGGGGTTAGAAAAAGACAAAAAGGAGCCTATGCCACTCTCCAGCTAGCTCTAAAGTTCCATTTTGCTTTGAAAGACGGACAAACAAAAAGACACACACACTTTCCCATTTGTAACATTAGTATGGATTTGCGCAGATCTACCCGTACCAGATCATCTTCAAGAAGACCGTTTCCCTGGAGTTCTCTTTCTTTAACATCATGGTGACCGCGCTGTACCTTCTGGACATTGTCGTCTATCTCTCGACTGGGACTAACGTTGAGGAAGGTGATGATTTTTTATATAAACGTGAGTGTGCACGGGAAAACGTCCCACTTTGGCGATTGCTATAAAGCCGCTTTGTCAATTTATTCATATAAAGATACAAGTAAATCTCGCCTTAATGGTAACCGATAAAGTGGGACGTTTTACTAAACACACAAATATTTAGGTTGAGAACTAATGCAGGCACCCTAGATTATCATTATTATTAATTTGCTCTTTTTTTGTGTAATACACATAAATACATACAAATGTAGACGTACAGTTAACCAATTGGAACCCTGGGCCACTGTAAAACTATGGCATAGTGACGTTATAAATCAGATTGTAAGAAATCTCTTACTACTTGTCATTTTGACATGGTTGTAGAGTGTACAAGTATACTTACTATTTTTATTCTGTATTGAGTGTGAGAGAGTATTTTTATTGTACTGATGTCTACCTTGAAGTGGCGCAGTCGGTAGGATACGAACCTATCTCCCACAGGAAATCTATTGAATGATTTTTTTTTATTACGGACTGATCGGAGATTGACTCTAGTCACACCTGATGGGAAGTGAAGACAGAGTCTTAAGATGGAGTTCACCGATTCAGTTTACCTAATAAAAAAACTGTTCGTCAATATTTAAATCTACTTGACATTTGAAAGTATGCCGATTATTTTGATGATCCACTGTAACACTGATAGTCATTCCTGGCATTGTCACGACTAGTTACTGTGCTTTTAGTTATTGGCGTTAAAACGATGTAGCTTTATTTAATTTATTCTGGGAACATGTCAATTTGTATAATATCTTATTAAATTTATTTCTTATCTTGGAATAGTAGCTGCTAAATTCACTGTTTTTATTAACTCCTGACGCAAAAACGACGGGGTTTTATAAGTTTGACGTGTCTGTCTGTGTGTGTGTCTGTCTGTGGCATCGTAGCTACAGAACGGATGAACCGATTTAGATTTATAATTTTAGAATAAAACGCGACTTAATCGCGTAAACACTTACATTCCCATTACAGTCCCGTTTTGTTCTAAAATTATGAGTGCAAATCGTGTTAGTCTAAATCGATTTAGATTTAGTTTTTTTTTGTTTGAAAGCTGAGTTAGTCGGCAGTGTTCTTAGCCATGTTTCATGAAAATCGGTCTATGTCACGGTCGGGTGTTTTTTTTTCAAAATTTTAATTTTTTTATACATGTATAAGCATACTTCTTCAATCGCAGCAACTAACCAATATCTCCATATCTTTCAACTACGCAGGCGTCCCTATAACGTTCATGGAGACGGCTTCAAAGCAAGTGCGATCGCCGTGGTTTATAGTGGATGTGTTGGCTACTGCACCCATCTTCGACTTCATTCTGGATGGAAGGTTACGTGGTATTAATAGGGTTCTCAGGTTTCCAAAGGTAAGCTATGGCATATCCATACTAATATTATAAATGGGAAAGTGTGTGTCTGTTTGTTTGTCCGTCTTTCACAGCAAAACGGAACAACGAATTGACGTGATTTTTTAAGTGGAGATAGTTGAAAGGATGGAGAGTGACATAGGCTACTTTTTGTCTCTTTCTAACCCCTCACTTCCCTAAAATGGGGGGGGGGGAAGTTTGTATGGAGCATACCGCAATTTTAGAACTTAACGCGAGCGGGGTCGCGGGCATAAGCTAGTATTTTTATAAAAGTCTTTGACAGATCTAAGAATTTTGCCTTTCAATCATTTTGAAATAGTGTTTTCAAGAACACAAATTTCAAGATGGTTTCGAAAAAAATGATTACGTAACCGTTGACGAAGATGAAGACATAACGTACAGTCTTATCTTATCTTATCTTAAATCTGCGGGGGCCCTTACGGATACACTTCGACCCATCGGGATCTTTTGTGCAATTACCCCCTACGATCCTAAGATCCTTCAGCTATTCAGGAGCTTCTCGACCATCTCCACGTATCGGATGATGAGGCTCATGGGTAGCTCTCTGAAGTCCTTCGGTGCCAGGTAGCCTGCTCCAAAGTTCTTCATTCTTTGTCTGGCGAGGGCGTGACATTCACACATTAAATGTCTGACGGTCTCTTCCTCTTCGCCACACATGCGACAATCAGTGTTGTCGGCGTGTCCCATCTTGGCCAAAATTCCTTTGACCCCGTAATGGCCTGTGAACACCCCCGTTATAATTTGGAGTTGTCTTTTGCCTAGCTTCCCTAGCTTTTTGCTCCATCCAGAGTCTACCCTCTGCATAAAGAGCTTTGAATGCTTCAGACCAACCAGGGCATCCCACTCTTTTTGGTGACTAGCCTTTATTTGGTCTTTCATAGCCATTCTGATGGTTCCTTGTGAAAGGCCCACATAAGGTTCCGGACCTATGAAGTTGTCTTCAGATCCGGCCTTGGCAAGTTCATCAGCGTTTTCATTGCCAATGAAGCCTTCGTGCCCCGGTATCCATACCAGTTGCACCTTGTTTTGCCTTCCAAGCTTGTTAAGAGCTTGGATGCCGTTTAATACCAGTCTAGAGGTAACTCTGGGCGATGTGAAGGCTTTGAGTGCCGCTTGACTGTCGCTGAGTATATAGATAGTCTTACCTTGGATTTGTCTAACTATATTCTCATGTACACAGGCAATTATTGCATATGTCTCGGCTTGGAAGACCGTGGCATAATTGCCCATGCTGATACTACCACTGTAGTCATTTGCATAAATGCCTGCGCCCGTACCAGATGCCATCTTGGACCCGTCTGTATACCAGATGATGGTGTTGTCATCAGGGGTGGGTGTCTCCAGACCCTCCTTCCATTCGGCTCTAGTATGGACTTTGGTTTTGAAGTTTTTGTGGAAGATGAATTTCGGTTGCATTTTGTCGCAGCCCATACTCATCAGCCTTCCCATAGAATTGTTGTATTCCATGCTTGTGTGTTTAGTCTTCGGCATGCTATCGCTCCAGAGGCCTGTTAAAGCCAGCCGGTGTAGCGATTTCAGTGCCTCAGACTGTATCACTAGATGTAGCGGCGGGAGATCCAATAGTACCTCCAATGCTGCTGTTGGCGTCGTTCTGAACGCACCCGTTATAGCCATGCATGCTGTCCTTTGTACCTTCATGAGGACATCCTTGCATGTGCTCAGTAATGTCCTTGGCCACCAGGCCAGGCTTCCGTACAGGATTATAGGTCTCACCATCATGGTGTAGATCCACCTTAGTACCTTTGGGTTTAAACCCCATGTTTTGCCGTAAGCTGACCTACACATTCCAAACACTCTAAGTGCCTTGGCTGTGGTCAGTTCGACGTGTCTTTTCCAGTTCAGTTCTTTGTCTAGTGTTACCCCTAGATATTTCACTTCATTGGAAAGTTCAAGTACCCTTCCATAGAGCCTTAGTTGCTCCATGCCAGTAAGGGCCCTTTTCCTGGTAAACGGTACTACCACTGTTTTGCCTGGATTGATGGAGAGTTGTTGGTGGTTACACCACCTCTCCACTTGCCTCAGTGCTGTATTCATGATTTCTGACACCGTTCCCGGGAATTTCCCGTTTATGAGTATCACTAAATCATCTGCATAACCCACTGTATATACTGGGCCCCTATTTAGTTCTTCCAAAAGTGAGTTCACTACCAGGCTCCATAGAGTCGGAGAGAGAACCCCACCTTGTGGACAACCTTTTGTTGCTGTGGCTAGTAATTCTTCCCCCATGAGGGAGGACTTAATTAGCCGGCTGTTCAACATATTACCTATCCAGCGGCAAATGGTAGGTTCTATGCCATGTTTGAGTGCAGCATTATTGATTGCACCATATGTGGTGCGATCAAAGGCACCTTCGACATCCAGAAATGCAGCAAGACATAGTTCTTTGTTTTCTATGGCCTGCTCCGCTCTAGTTGTCACCAGGTGTAGTGCTGTCTCCGTGGACTTGCCCGGCTGGTATGCACATTGCAAGCGGTGTAGTGGATGTCTCTTGAGCGGACCATCCCTGATGTGTCTGTCCACCAGTTTCTCCAAAGTTTTAAGGAGAAATGATGATAGACTTATGGGCCTATATGATTTGGCTTCTGTGTAATCCTCTTTGCCTGGTTTGGGCAAGTATGTTACCTTTACTAACCTCCATGCACGTGGTACATGTCCGAAGGCAATACACGCTTTGTACAGTCTACTCAAGTGGGGTATAAGTACGTTAGCGCCTTCTCGTAGTAGTATGGGGTAGATTCCATCTGGCCCCGGGGCTTTATATGGCTGAAATGTCGATAATGCCCATTGTATTTTGTTGTGGTCTACTACCTTTTTCGACGTGTCCCAATTATGCCTGGTCGTGCGAGTGCACTGTTCCGTAACACTAATTGGTTCATCGTCTGGTACACTCTGATTTATTATCGAGCCTGGAAAATGTGTGGCACACATCATCTTGAGGGTCTCTAGCCCCGTTTCAGTCATTCCACCATCACTCCTTCTAATAGAGGTGAGTGGGACTGACTTCGTTGTGGCTAGTGCCTTCGTGAGTCTCATGCCTTCCGGAATGGAACCGATTTGATCGCAGTGGTTTTTCCACGCTTTCCTTTTCGCTTTCCTCACTGCCTTGCTATACTCTGTGAGTTTTCGCGCGTAGAGCTCAAAATCATTACTTCTTTTGGCATCGTTGAAGACAGCCCTAGTTTCTTTCCTGAGTTTTGCTATCTCCGGATTCCACCAGGGTACCTTCTTCGCCAGGATTTTCTTTTCCGGGCAGTTATTTGTCCAAGCCGTATGGACGGCTTGCCCTATTTTGTCAGCTTCAAGTTCTATGTCAATAATAGAGTTTAGCTTACCATTGGGGTTTCCCAGGTCCGCCTTAAGGTCATCCTTGAACGATAACCAGTTGGTATTCCTGGGATTCCGTTTTAGTATAACTTCTACTTTGATTTTAGTGGTATACCTAAAGCATATATATCTATGGTCCGATAAAGAAATCTCCCCAGAGACATGCCATGAACTAACTTTATTACTTGCGTTGTTGGACGCTAGCGTTATATCAATGACCTCACCTCGCCTAGCATTGACGAATGTCGGCTCATTGCCTTTATTTAAGAGTTGTAGTGAAGAGCTTACCAGGAATTCCAGTACCTTCTCTCCTCTTCTGTTGACATCCGAGCTTCCCCAGATGACGTGGTGTGCGTTCGCATCGCAGCCGATGATCAGGTCAGTGTTCGCCCGGCTGCCGTAGTCAGCAAGATCCCGCAGTTGTGTGGTGATGGGATCCGCCGCCTCGTAGGGAAGGTAGGCTGATGAGATGACTAGTGCCTTACCCCCCTTTATTCAGGATCTTGACCGTGGTCAGATCCCTGGAACAGAAAGCATTTAGAAGCATAGCATCAATGCCGGTTTTAACATAAATACATGTCCTCATATTACTCTCGGGGCAGATATACAGTATCGTCCCGCCAGTACCATTTAAGCCTCTTATCTCTCCCTTGTAAATATATGGTTCTTGAATAAGAGCAATGTCGAACTTGTCGCTTTTTAGCTGCCTAGCCAGAAGGGCAGTGGCGGCCTTATTGTGTTGTAAGTTTATTTGTACACACCTTAGCCCCTCCATTACGGCGGTTAGTGTTTGGCGGTGCTGAGATCAGCGGCCGCCTCCTGGACCGTGTTGTCGCAGGACATGGGCGAAGTGGTGCCCTCCAGGTAGAGTTCCTCCAGACCGCGCAGGTCCTCCGAGCCCGCCACCGATAGGATCGGTGACGACTCTCGGGTCCAGCGCAGCCCGGCGAAACTCTCCCCGACTAGCACCACTTCCCCCGCCTCTGACCGGTCCCGAGCCACCTCCGCAGGAGCGCCAGGCGGCGCGTCCCGCTCCGGGGCCTCCCCCGTCGCCGCCCCCGCGGCGCCCGCAGCCTCATTGGCCACCGAGTCCCCCTCCCCCCCGTCCGCGCCGGGCTCCACCCCAGCCTCTTCATGCTCACGCTCCTTTACTACCCTACCCTACCCACGTACAGTACTCTTCCTGAAATGTTTAGACCCACATTCCATTAAAGGGGCACTTGACAACAAATCTCTTCGCATGGACTCCGCTCTAATAGTTTTTATGGAAACTTATTTCTCTCTAAAGAAAACTAAAGTTTTCTCACGATGTTTTTCTACACGGAATAAGTCCACCTCTTCTTGGCCAAAACACAATATCGTTTACAACTCGACGTGTGCTTTGTCCAGGTAATCCGCATGATTCAGACACTGGAAGAAGAATGCGTGTATCATACTAACGTCATCCGTTTCTTCGTGTGCTCGCTTCTGCTGTTCTTTGCATGCTACTGTCTTGCCGCTGCACAGCAATGCACTCTCTGCTACAGGTATGTGGCCCACTTTTCACTGCGCTATGTCTGTCTTTCTCTCTCTCTCTCTCTTCCTTTTCTTGTGTGCCTCCGTCATCCGTTCCTTCGTGTGCTCGCTGCTGCTATTCTTCCCATGCTACTGTTTCCCCACTTCTGGACTGAATCCTTCAAGTCACCTCCTGGCAGCGGGGAGAAAGATTTTCGAAAGATCCTGGGACCTAATTCAGAGAAACGATGGTAGCTGGAGGATCTGGTAAAATTCAAGATCGAGAAGTTAGTGGCCGAACCCAATATCATATCGAAACGAAAGCTCACAGACTTCACTGGTGGTCACATACTTAGAATGGGTAACGATCAGGCTGTCAAGAGAGCGTTCTTGGGAATTTTTGGTCGCTGGGAGGACAATTTGGCGGCTAACCTCCGTCAGCTTCCAGTCAGTTACTGGTAAGAGATCGATCGGGATTTGTGGTGATTTATCATTTCAGAGGCCAAGATTCACTTTGGATTACTGAGCCAAAATAGTTAGTTTTCTATTTATGTCCGTTATTCCCGTAGCGTAGTCCCATATTTCACATTGGCGACGATCTGGACTTGCGCTATCATGTGTTAATAGATTTGGGAAAGAACTGTGTACCGTGTATAAGAGTGTGTGGCGTATGCTGTTGTGTGGGCAAACATGGCTGTGGGTAAGATCGAGCCTTTCGACGCAAACAACGATAAATGGTCATCGTACTTAGACCGTATTGAACAATATTTTATTGTCAATGATGTCAAGGAGGAAAAAAAAGTCGCAACATTAATCACCTTTATCGGCGGTCCTACCTATGAGCTGTTAGTGACCCTTTGTTCACCCAAGAAACCACACGAATTGTCATATAGTGAGATTGATAAAGTTATGTCACAACATCTGCAACCAATACCTAGTATATTAGCTGAGAGGTACAAGTTCCACCAAAGAACACAAAATCAAACGGAGCCTATTTCGGATTACGTGGCGGTTTTAAAGAAGTTGGCAAGGATGTGCGACTTCAAATCGGGCTTAGACGTAAATTTAAGGGATCAGTTTGTCTGTGGATTGTTCAGCGAGTCGATCAGACAAAGGTTGTTCGCGGAAGAGGACGTCAGTTTTTCAAATGCGTACAAACTAGCCCATGGTTTAGAAGCGGCGGAGACGAACGCGGCGGCTGTGAACGGCAAGCGGTCGACGAACGGTGACGATGCCGTGACATGTCATGCTGTCACGAGTGCAACCCAACGCAGTGAGGGCAGTCGACGGAGTCACGGGGCAGCGGCGAGCGGCGAGCGAGCGCGCGGCCGCTACAGCGATGGCGCAGCCGGCGGGAGCGGTGCGCCTGGCGCAGCTGCAGGCGCGGACCGGAGACGCGCGAGGCAGGCTGGCGGAACGGCGTTCGGGCGCGGCGCCGGGAGCGGTTCGACTCACTCGAGCTGTCGGGCTTGCGGCGGGCACCATAATGCAGCGAGATGCAAATTTCGCGTTTATGTATGCCGCGTATGTAATGAGGAAGGCCACCTCAAAAGAATGTGCCCTAAACTTGCCGCAGGAGGCGCGAGTTACACAGAGGGCAATCATGTGAACGAAGTATTGAATGATTGGGATATCGACGACAGTGTTGAGGTAATGAGTTCCATTTATAACATAAGTAATTCAAAAAATTACAGACCCTATTATATAACATTAGATGTTAATAATAGAGAGTTAGAAATGGAGATAGACACTGGTAGTCGGATATCATGTATTAGCTTCGATTGTTATCGTGAAATGTTCAGTGACTGTGAGTTACGAAATTCCAATCTGTCATTGCGTTATCTCACAGGCCCTCCCGTAACGATCGTAGGTAAAATAATGCCTATCGTTAAATATAAGGATAAAATGCGTCAATTTCCTTTGTATATAGTGAAAGGCGGGAGGACGACCTTAATAGGTCGCGAATGGTTAGAGGAGCTGGGTATTGTAGATCCTAAAAGTTTCCCGTGTAACAATATAGTGATGGGAGGGAAATTTGATTTAAAAACGTTCAGTTCCAGATACGCGCAGGTTTTTGAAGACGGGCTGGGGTGCTACACGGGCGAGCCGGTGGGTTTTCGGCTGCGAGAAGGCGCGACGCCCGTGTTCATGCGCGCGCGCCCCCTGGCGTTCGCGCTGCGCGAGCCGGTCGACCGCGCGCTGGACCAGCTGGTGAGTGACGGCATCATCACCCCGGTCGAGTGCTCGGACTGGGCCACGCCAATTGTACCAGTAGTCAAGTCGGACGGCTCCATACGTATCTGTGCTGATTATAAACTAACGCTCAACAAATGGTTAGAAATAGATAGGTACCCTCTGCCTAGGATAGATGACTTGTTAGTGAAATTAAATGGTGGGGACAAATTTTCAAAAATTGATTTAAGTCAGGCTTATGCGCAATTTCTGTTGGACGATACCAAGAAATTTACGACAATTAATACCCATAAAGGCCTGTTTCAGTACAATCGCCTGGTATATGGCCTCGCTTCAAGCCCTGGTATTTTTCAACGCAAGCTGGAACAAATGTTTGCTGACTTACCCACGGTCGGGGTCTACCTTGATGATGTGATCATAACGGCGAAAAACGACGACGATCATTTAAAAATACTTTGTCAGGTTTTTGACAGATTACTAAAGTACGGTCTGAAAATAAAAAAAGAAAAATGCACTTTTTTTGCGGATTCGGTCACTTATTTAGGTTTTGTCATTTCAAGGGAAGGAGTGTCAGCATGCTCAAGTAAAGTTGAAGTCATAAATAAAATGTCAAGTCCACAGAATGTTTCAGAGCTGCGATCATTTCTTGGAATGATAATGTATTACGCAAAATTTGTTAAAAATTTAAGCACGATACTGTCCCCTCTGTATGAATTATTAAAGAAAGATGTCAGGTTTGTATGGAGTAAAGCTTGTCAGGCCGCATTTGAAGAAATTAAGAGGAAGTTGCAGTCAAGTGAGGTACTGGCGCATTACTCGAGCGAGCTGCCGCTGGTGCTGACGACGGACGCGAGCAGCACGGGCGTGGCGGCCGTGATCGCGCACCGCACGCCGGCCGGCGAGCGCCCGGTCGCTTACGCGAGTCGGGTACTGAGCTCCGCCGAGCGACACTACTCGCAGATCGAGAAAGAGGCGCTGGCGATTATATATGGTGTTCAAAAATTTCACCAATACTTATATGGCAGGAAATTCCTTTTGAAGACTGATCACAAACCACTGGTAACCATTTTTGGAGACAAAGCCGGTATACCTACTATGGCTGCGAGTCGGTTACAGAGATGGGCGGTGATCATGTCTGGGTATCATTTTGATATAGAATATGTTAGGAGTGAAGATAATGGAGCGGACGCATTGTCGCGATTGATTACCGGGTCTGACAGAAAGGTACGATCGGAGATAACATATCTTAATTATGTACAAAACTTTTTACCTATAACTAGTACTGATATTAAAAAAGCAACCAGCAAAGATCCGATTTTAGTAAAAGTTATGATGTATATTGCTTCAGGATGGCCTGCTTACTGTGATGATGAAAACCTTAAACCTTATCACACTCGTAGAAATGAGTTGTACATGGAGGCCGGGTGTATATTATGGGGTTATAGGATAATAGTGCCGTCTGTTTTTCAAAGCAAAATTTTACAAGAGCTGCATGTGGGACATGTGGGCATGGTGAAGATGAAGAGCACGGCCCGCAGCTACGTGTGGTGGCCCGGCATCGACGCGGCCGTGGAGCGCGTGTGCCGTGAGTGCGCCGCGTGCGTGGCCGAGAGCAGCGCGCCGCCCCGGGCGCCTCCCAAGCCGTGGCCGTACATTACAGAACCATGGACGCGTCTACATGTCGACTTTTTAGGCCCTATCGAGAACGAATCGTTTTTTGTTATCGTAGATTCGACTACAAAATGGATCGAAATTTTCCGAATGCCAAGAACGACGACGTCATCGGTCATTAAAGTTTTGTGTGAAACTTTTTCTAGATTCGGTTTGCCAAGGTCGATAGTTTCTGATAATGGTCCTCAATTTTGTAGCGCACAATATGATCAATTTTTACAATCAAATGGAATTGAAAAAATACTGACACCGACATATCATCCAGCGTCAAACGGTGCCGCTGAGAACGCCGTTAAGCTTTGTAAGAAGGCAATCAAGAAGGCAAAGCGAGAGGGGGTGGATATCGACTTAGCCTTGCAAGCATATCTAATGTCCTACAGAAACGCAATTCACGGCACCACGGGCGATTCTCCTGCATTGTTGCTGCAGAAACGGAGGCTGCGCTGCCGACTAGATTTGCTTCGTGGAGTAGAGGAGCGCGAGCGTACTGTGCAGCGCGCGCAGGAGAGGCAAGTAAGAGCCGCTGGGGGTCGCGAGCGTCAATTTCAAGTAGGGGATCTAGTGCACATGCGTGAGCACGCCAATTCGGAAAGGTGGATAAAGGGTACAATAAAAGAATTAGTAGGCTCTAGGAATTACATGGTGGAAAGGGTGGATGGTTCGTTAGTTAAAAAGCACGTTGATCAAATTAAGCACAGTGAGCGCAATCGTATTGGTACGCCGTTGGTGTGGCCTAGTTGGGATACGTCTGGTGGTCAGGTGTCGGGCACAGCTGATCCGGCGAGTGCAGGGACCGCGGGCGCGCATGAACAGGGGTCCGCCCCGGCCGCTGCTGAGCCAGTGGCACCAGTGGCACCGTTGCCGAGGGCCCAGCCGGCTACTAGCCGTTTTGGTCGACTCTTAAAGCCTGTGAGATTCTTTCCGATGCCGGATATTGATTAATAGCTGTTTGAATTTATTTTCTTGTGAATTTTATAAGGTTGCCTATTATTCAATGCCTTGGTTTGTTATACCTGCTATCTTCAATTAAGTGTGAGGGTGTGTTGTATGCATACTGCATGTAGGTGTCTATGAATAAGACTTAGTTGACATATGTCTGTATTTTATATTGTCTTTTCATTCCTTTAATAGATATTGTTTTGGAAGCACGCTTTTCTATTTATGTCCGTTATTCCCGTAGCGTAGTCCCATATTTCACAGTTAGTCTTTAATTTATGGTTTAGCACAACTTGTTTTGCAGATACGGCTACTGCCAGGTGGACAACTTCACCCACGAGCCGTTCTGGACGGAGGCGCCACTGGACGACGACAGCCAGAATGTCTTGGACCGCCTCTTCTTCAGCCTCTACTGGTCCATGTCTATACTTACCTTCACCTGTAAGTCCAAGGCTCGGAAAAACGCCCGTCAATTTGGAATCATAACCATACATTAGGAACCACTTATATCTACCTATAGCAGCTTTTAAAGCGCTCGTCTTTGGACATAGGCCTCCTCTCCATTCCTTCACGTCTGTCGGTCCATTGCCATCTGCAACCAGTTCTCACCAGCTTATTGGCAGATGTCATGTTACCATCTCAGAGGTGGATTGCTATAACCGCAGGTGTTAGCGTTCTTCCATTCCAGATTTCGTCTCGCCCAACGCCTACGGTTCATCTTGGCAATGTGCCCCGCCCATCTCCACTTTCTGTGTTTAATCTGTTCCATCACATCTTTGAGTTACGTAGTTTATGATTTATGATATTTGTTGTCCAGGTCACCTGGAGATGTTGAAAGAGAGCCCCGAGGTGAACACGTACACCGTGATCCTGCTGGAGATATGCATCGTACTCAGCATCGGCATCGAATCTGTGTACTCCGCTACCATTATGGTCACCACTGCTTTCAGGTTAGAATACTGATGTACAAGATGCGGAAAATTAAAAAAAAAATTGAAACATTCTTGAAAATGTAATGAAAGTCTACTCAAGCCTTACAGTTCAGCAGCTTCATGTACTCTGCTTACCTCGTCTGAGAACATAGACATACATAAGTTGTTGTATGCATGTTTGAAAATGCATCGTTTCAGAGAGAGCTTCGACTCATGCATCGCAGACGCGCGCACCTTCCTCATCGGCCACCAGGTGCCGCTGCAGCTGCGGCAGCGCTTCCTCGAGCACCTTCAGCTCTGCTGGGACACCAGAAAGGTGCGTTACAGTCACATTCTCTCTCTCTCTCTCTCTCTTTGCACAGCTTGCTCATGGGGCTCTCTAGTAGAGTCTTGCTTAGAGGGCCTGGCTTTGCAGCTGTTCCTAGAGCAGGTTTTTTGAGAGTCTGTGGCCCATTTCTCAAAACTGAAAGTTGTAACTTTACAAGCGGAAGTCTCTTTTCAAATTGTCCTATTAGACATTGACAGCCACTTCTAAATTGTAACTTGTAGCTTCGAGAAATGGGCCCCTGGAATGCCATCCGTTGTTTTGTGCCCAACCTCACAAAATTGATGATGTGTATGTCTCTCACAGGCGTACGCGATGACATCGAAGCAGAGCTCAGTGTTCTACGACCTGCCTCCCCACGTGTATCAGGACATCCTGGCGCGTCAGCGGAGCAAGTTCATCCTCTGCATACCGTTCATGAAGGTCTGGTCTGTTGCCATCTGTTGTGTTGTGTGGTCAAGTTAACAAACATCTTTACAATCTAACATCCCGAAAATATAATAGGTAATTACAATACGACCGTGTATACCTATTTGGAATCTTTATTTGTAAGATGTTTGTGAACGTGAAGGTTTGAGAGCCTACTGCGAACAATTATTACACGCATATTCTATTGGAGCAAAAGGTGTCGTGCAACAATCATCTGCTAAGATGTCGTGGCCACTGATAATGATGATTCTACTGCGCACCGCACGAAATCTCGAGATCGCTTTTTCTTTTTTTTTTTAATGGTTGCCGCTAATAATCGTGGACTTATTAAATCAGATCCTTTGCCAACTCTCCAGCTACTCAACACCGAAGACCTGAAGAACGTCTCATCAAACGCCCGCATATTCTACTGCGCGCCGAACGAGATCCTGCTGAACACCGGAGACATCAGCACCGAGATGTTCATCATCAAGAAGGGGTTCTGCGAGGTACCTTGGAGTAGATGAGATCTAAACTTTGGAAAATCTTGATATGTCCCGTAATTAACTAGTGGCTCTGGAAGCTGTAGACCTTCGCGGCACTTAAGCTCTTTATGACAATTTCCGCATTTTGCGAAATGTCCAAAAACTGCATCAAGATTTTTTTAAAGGGATTCTTTGAAATCGGTTGAGGATTGCGACCCGTAGGGGAGAACATCCGGACATACAAGCAGATCAAGTTAAAACGTAGACTTACACTGTCTGTGCGGTTAATAAAGCAAAATTGTAATGCTGTTTCTGAGCAGAGTCATCCACTTTCTTTTCCGCAATCCAGAACACGTCCAAATTCCAATCCATTGGTCCAAAACAGGAACGAAACACATATTTTTTTCTGTCCTTCAGGTCTTTAACCCAGACACAGAAGAAGTGGTTGGCACGTTGATAACGAAAAATCATTTCGGAGTACTTGAATGTTTGTTTCGTAAGTATTTTTTCGACTTCCCTCCTTGATATGCTAAGTTGTGTCGAAGCGGAGCGTTCGGCGGGGCGGGCAGCGGGGCGGCGAGCGTGCGTCCACCCTACGCTGCGTCGACTCAGGAGTCTCAGGACACTTGCATGAACTTCAATTGTTTGACATGCACGCCACACGCCCGTTGCACGCTTATTTTGCACGTTTAGTTTGCACGTTTTCCGATTGATAAAGAAAATATGTATGTTTCAGGTTTCCCGGCGTTCTATACCGTACGAGCGACGACCCATGTGCTAGTGTTCGCCATTTCCAGAAAATTTCTGTTAGAGGCGTTAGAGGTGCCTCAGATAAAAGACGCCATGAACTTTGTTAAGGAACAAGACGTAAGTAAACTTCTTATTTCCTACATTTTGTTTTTCAATTGGATTAAGTTGTGGAAGGCGATGGCCGTGGATTGCTTAAATAGCCTACCTGGCCCGCAAGCACGGTATTGTGATTCATGTGATTGTGACAAGCCCTAGTACGTCAGGCCGCCTTTATTGCGATAGGGAGGCACCGACGCAATATTGCCGAAAAACAGCGCAAAGTAATTTCATCCAAATTTTAACTTGAGATCCTAAGCTGGTCGAGTTGACCTTTAAATGATAATTTTTGAATCATAAGTGTGTAAATTTGCGGATTTCATTTAGTTTGATGTTATACAGCCGAAATTTCCGAAGATTCCACTTCTCGAACCACTCGCCATGCTTGCGGTTTAATATTGAAATCTTTCGCTTACTTGGGTATCAGTATTGACAAGCTTGTGCGGTTTTCCCCCTGTAAAACAACTTTTTATTTCTGGCTGGCCTATATGGTCTAGCGATATATCGTGGTCTTGGTCTGGCTAGTCAGTCGGTTCCTATAATGAGAGACGCGATGATAGCGCGAGCTACTACTATAAATCTCTCGCTGTCTCTTTTATTTATCCTTTGTTCTTTTCTACCGCCGATCGTGTACTTGTTTTTGGCTGGACCAGGGTGGCTAGCCGAATGGCACAATCGCTCACGAAACGCTCACGAAACGAAGCGCTAGTAGATATCTATCTCTATCGCGCTTGCGTATTGGCGCGACAGAGCCAGCGGCGTATCGCTTTCGTTTGGCGTCGGAGAAATGCCATTCGGCTACGGGGCCAGTTCCTTATGGTACTATTGTAAAGTTTGTAACGTTTGTAGGAATACAACCAGCTCCAGACTGCCCGCGAGCCGTTTGTCGTGTACGAGCCGCCGCCGCCCGTGCCCAACCGCGAGACCTTCCGGCTGCGCAGGAAACATGAGAAGGACTCCGCCTTCCTTCACCCCTTCAAGAAGTTCGGCTTCTTCGCTATTTTGAGGTGGACCTTTATTTAGCTTTGCTGGGGTTCTCAATCACAAATAGATTTACTCGTTTTTTTTTCTTAATACTACGTCGGTGGCAAACAAGCGTACGGCCCGCCCGATGGAAAGCGGTTACCGCAACCCATGGACGCCCGCAACCCAAAGAGTGTCACATGCGGGTTGCCACCTCATCAGAAACTTGTGCACTCCCCTTTGCTGTGTTAAATACACATCAGTAAAAAGGAGTGCACAAGTTCCAAGGAGGGTTCGGGCTGCCGACGACTCAAAGGACAATAGACGGAATAAATCAGTTCCGTAAGTCCTCCCGTCATCAGCACACTGCACCCTTGTTGAGCTCTGGCAGCCTTACTCACCGGCAGGAACACAACTCTATGAGTAGGGTCTAGTGTTATTTGGCTGCGGTCTTCTGTAAGGCGGAGGTACTACCCCAGTTGGGCTCTGCTCTAGATTCGAGCGAGATGACATCCGCTGTGCTGTATTACGTATGTGTAATTTTCAAGCAGCGATAGCGTTCGGTAGCGGTCATGATATCCGCGCCGAGTACCTACTGCTGATGGCCGCGCAGTGAAACAAGTGCTTGGGAATGGTCTTGAGCTGTTGTTGTTGGCGAACCCGGTGGCCGGTTTGAACAACCCGACTCTTGTAATGATGAACTGCACGGTTGCAATAAAAAAAAATAACAATGTTTAATAGTGGAATAGACAATGAAGTCCATTTTTTGCCGTTGTTGCATGTCGTTGCATTTGCGAGTGCCATAGACATCGCAGCTTCTAATTTTAGCTAGAACATACATATATACAATCACGCCCGTATCCCACAAAGGGGTAGGCAGAGCACATGAAACCACCAAAGCTTCAGTGCCACTCTTGGCAAATAAGCGGTTGAAATAAAACGAAACTGTGACATTGCAGTGACAGGTTGCCAGCCTCTCGCCTACGCCACAATTTAACCCATATCCCACAGTCGCCTCACACACACACAGTCACATACTCAGTCACAGTCAGCTAGATGTAAGTATAAATTAACCTATTGTTTCAGAAACGTGTTCCCTCGCTTCACGTTTCGACCGGACAGCACTCTGCTTACTCGCTACGAGGTAATATCTCCTTCTGCTAAGTGAAAACGTAGCTTTAGACCCAGAAATATCTTTGCAGTTTTTAATTTGGCACCTTTCTTTTTAGTCTTTTAGTCTTCTCAGTTTTAAATTTTGCCGCTAAAAGAAACTTAGGACTTCGAATTAGGGTCCCCGCAAAACTATCAACGTGGACTCTGTTTTTGCCGACTAAAAACTCTAAAAAGCCGCTCGTTAAGGTGGTTTTCTACCGGCAGGGCGTGGATGGGCAGAGCGGGGAGGGAATTGAAATTTGTATGGCAAATTTTCAATTCTCGCCCAGCGCATCTTCGGTGGAAATAGTAAAGATTGACTAGGATGTGCGGGACTTCAATTGAGATGTTTGTTAGTGAAAAAATTTACCGTATTGCCTTCGACATAGAGTATCTTATGAAACCTACATGCTACGGCGGGCACGCGCGACCCTGCGATTGACGTTAATGTCCATCGCGAACTCGCGCAGGCACGCGATGCTAACTTTTAGTGGAAAAGGGTCAGTCCGATTTCAATTCCCTCCCCACTCTGCCCACTCACGCCCTGCCGGTGAAACCCACCTTTATAGTTTGCATATGGCTGCGTTCAGCAACGATGACGCGTAAGCGTCTTCATACGAGCGATTTTTGGTCGGCTATAGAGCCGACTTCGCGTAGAGTTGTTTACATTTGGCTACTTTTCTTTCTTATAATAATGTCATACAAAGTCAAAATGGACAAGGCATGTTCCAAAGCTGGATTCGAACCAGCGTCCTCTGTTTTAGCCACGGATGCCTGAACCACTCGGCCATTCGGTTAAGCTGGCAAGGGTCGTTCAAGGATATGACACAATTACCGAATGCATGTGGCGCCCCCTTCTTTATACCTATATATGACATTTATTTCAGTTTATAATTAAAGTAGTAGTGTGACTTCTAATTTTTTTTTGTGAAGATAATTTTCATGTGTTCTAAGAATATGAATAATGTTGTTGCCCTAACAGGTCTGCCGCTCATTCTGCGCAGTCGCAGGCACATTTATCTTCCCGTGCTATACGTACATGGTTCTTCAGTTCCCCGCTTTGTACTGGGCGTCGCTTATCCTGGATCTGTCGGCCTATGGGGATATGTAAGTAGGCTTACGGCCCAGCCACGACATTGGACTAAGCGCGACAGCGGTGAGCGGCAGCCATACGTGCGAATGAAAAGTCCCATCGCTGTGTCTCGCTCCAATGTATGGCCGCCGCTCACCGCTGCCGCGCTTAGACCAATGTCGTGGCTGAGACACTGGAGCGAGACACAGCGATGGGACTTTTCATTCGCACGTATGGCTGTCGCTCACCGCTGTCGCGCCTAGACCAATGTCGTGGACGGGCCGTCAGTACCTATCCCAATCCAATGGCCCTTGAAGACCACCAATGGATGGATAATTGGATATGAAATTAGACTTTTATGAAGGAGTAAAGTACGCTGTCTGCGATATGAAAACCCACACCGTGTTGTTTGCAGCACTTTTTTTATCCAGACTAATATTATAAATGGGAAAGTGTCCGTCTGTAGCGTTACAACGATAGAGTATATTGAATAGAATGGTAGTTACAACGGTTGGTCAATGTTTGTCGTCAAAACGGAGCAACGAATTGGCGTGATTTTTTAAGTGGAGATAGTTGATGGGATGGAGAGTGATATAGACTACTTTTTGTCTCTTTCTAACTCCCCACTTCTCTAAAATGGGTGTGGAAGTTTGTATGGATCATTTCGCAACTTAACGCGAAGTCGCAGGCAAAAGCCAGTAGTTTTGTATGTGTTGTTTCTCCTTTCCTTTCTACACGTCATAATTCCTTCAGTAACCTTCAGTCATATTTTTCCAGAATATTCCGGCTGTTCGTCGGCTTTTTTGACAAGAACGGTATCCTGGTGTATCACCCGGCGAACACGGCCGCCCATTATCTTAAAGGCGCCTTTGCGTTGGACATACTCGGCTGTCTTCCGCTGGAAGACCTGGAAGTTTCCATGAAGTATTCCTACGGTGAATACAATACATCTCGTTTCTCTATTGGCTCGTTTAAAAAGAATGGTATCCTGATGTACCATCCGGCAAACACGGCCGCCCATTATCTTAAAGGCTCCTTCGTGTTGGACATACTCGGCTGTCTTCCGCTGGAAGACCTGGAAGTTTCCATGAAGTATTCCTACGGTGAGTAACGGCATCTTGATGTACCATCCGGCGAACACAGTCGCCCATTATCTTACAGGCGCCTTCGTGTTGGACATACTCGGCTGTCTTCCGCTGGAAGACCTGGAAGTGTCCATGAAGTATTCTTACGGTGAGTAACGGCATCCTGGTATACCATCCGGCGAACACAGCCGCCCATTATCTCAAATGCGCCTTCGTGTTGCACATACTCGGCTGTCTTCCGCTGGAAGACCTGGAAGTTTCCATGAAGTATTCTTACGGTGATCTCGATCGATCCACAAGAGCTGGCTTCGTGGCATAAGCGCTTACGATAATATCTAGTTATCTTTTCTCTATCGCTCTGATTGGCACGACAGAACCAGATTGCGTTTCAATCGGCATCTAGCATCAACGATTGTTACTTCTGCTACGCTTGAATGGAATGGGTGAAAGAACTTTTAAAACCGTAATACAAACACAGAAAGTTGGGATTTAACAATTGTGTTTTAGGTCCAAAAGAAAGCAAGGATAAGGATACTCTCGACTGTCATAGAGATAACCACAAAATTAAAATAAAAAAAACCCCCGACCATGACATAGTAGACCGATTTTCATGAAACCTGGCTAAGAACACTCCCGACTAACTCAGCTTTCAAACAAAAAAAACACTAAATCTAAATCGGTTCATCCGTTCGGGAGCTACGATGCCACAGACACACACAGACAGACAGACAAACAGACAGACAGACGGAGAGACAGACAGACACACAGACAAACAGACACGTCAAACTTAAAACACCACGTCGTTTTCGCGTCGACGTTAAAAACTTGCTTTCAAGTTAATTACCTCAGTTTGTTAAACTATATGGTGAAATACATAAAACAAAACATACATAAACACACGCCTGTATGCCCAAACGGGATAGGCAGAGCACATGATGAGGCTGCTCAAATTTTAGAGCTCTTGGCAATTAAGGTGCTGAAAGAAAACGATGTGTATTTTCTAAAATTACATATATACAACATACATACAATCACGCCTGTATCCCATGAAGGGGTAGGCAGAGCACATGAAACTACTCAAGTTTCAGTGCCACTCTTGGCAAATAAGGGGTTGACAGAAAACGAAAATGTGACATTGCAGTGACAGGTTGCCAGCCTCTCGCCTACGCCACAATTTAACCCATATCCCACAGTCGCCTCTACGACACCCACGGGAAGAAAGGGGGTGGTGAAATTCTTAACCCGTCACCACACGGGAAAAAAAAAATTCTAAAATTAGGTAGTAAAAAATTAAATAATTATGAGCTGCTTTCAGGTGACCTGTACCAGGTGACTTCTATAAAGCAAGCGCTGATGCTGAACAGGTTGCTGCAGATATACCGCCTGCCCGGGACCCTGGACATGCTCACCAGCTTCGTGGAGCGTCGGGACATTATACTAGTGTATGTACATGGACCAGATGGACCTTTTATCCCCTTAAGGCCTAATTTAGACGGCGTGCGAACTCGCATGCGATTTTAGTTACATTGCGGGCTGTTGAGGTTACATACAATTTTGCACAGCCATCAAATACCGCAATGTAATAAAACTCGTATGCGTACCGTCTAAATGAGCCCTGTGGCACCCCCCATTATAGAAAGGGTGCCAAGAGGTGCAAAGGGACAAGGTCGCGCCACGCCTTTTTATCTTCTACGAGCCTTGTGGACTCCACCCGTTACTCTTCAATGTCGGCAGCAATAACCCAATGAGTACAACTTGTTACAACTCATGGGCATTAAGGAACTTTAACCTTAAAGGGCCGTCACATGATATATTGTTGGTCTTAGTCAACGTGACACTCAAAAACCCTCATCACCCAGTAATAATAAGCTTCCCCCTCTTGATCCCCTCCAGGTTCAAAACCATCCCCCTCTTCCTAACGATCCTGAACGTGCTGACCGTCTGCCTGATCTTCTCGTCGGTGCGGATATACCACTCGGAGGACGCGCGGCAGTGGGCCTTCGTGCCGTTTAACGACCCTGGGGGCTCTTGGATAGACCTGTATAAAGACGCTTGTGAGCATGTTGTTGCACTTTTTAACTTCAGACACAAGGGAGTTTCATTTTCCCGAGGAACACCATAGCTGGTGCAGGGCAGTGTTCCGGCAGACCAAAAAAGAGATGGCTAAATGACCTGGACGCATTCTACTCAAAATGGTGGGAAAACTCCGAAGACATGGTCGAGTGGAATTAAACTAGGGGAGGCCTTTGCCCAGCAGCGGGACACTAAAAGCGGCTGATAAAAAATCCAGACATAAGAAACTACACATAACTTAGCGTCCTCAATAAAATAAACTGATTTTTTCTGTCTCAAATGGCGAAAGTGAATTCACATCCTGAAAAATTAAACCTAACTTTTGGCATTTGGTAACAAACTTTTCTAATCCTTAATTGACTTCTGGGAACAATGAAGTACTAGAGCCGTTTACTGTAGGTTAAAAGAAAGGGACGAGAATGGCATTAGTACTTCATGGTAACTCCTCTGAACCTTCTGAATAGTAACCAAAGTCGTATTCATAGATCGCTTCAACGTGACTGAAACTCCTTACAACCTGCATCTGGGCTGCTACTTCTGGATTGTTTATGAAGCGACAACTACTGGATATAACACCATCTCGCCCACAAACCTTAATATAATGAGCGTGCTGTTCTGGAGTATGGTCCTCGGTGAGTAGACTTAGCATTGACAGCTATCACTTTTTTGACGAAGTGGGAATGAACTCCCCCCTAACGATGGGGCGAAATTTGGCCCTCCCACTCCCATTGTTCGTGAAGGCGCACTGGGATATTGGTGTCATTCACGCTTTAAAGTTTGATTAAGGGATGATAAAGATATACCTGCATGAGTAGTGTAGAATCATCGTTCCGAAAAACCTTAATATGTATAATTAATACACATTAGTGCTCGGTGGATCAGCTTCAACAACATAAAATATATACGTGCCGTATCCATACCGATCGTATGAGGTTCTAATGATAGGATTTAAAACCCCATTGCGTCCACAACCCTTTTATCACATCATGGGAGTCATAGCCTGTCATAGATGGTACAATCGTGCCTGGTAAGATTATCATTATGTTGTCTCATGCTTTCGTGTGTTCAAAAACAATACTGTATAAAAAATCTTCCAAAGAAGTTCCCACGATTCTTTGGTTCTAAATTATCCTATGATTTTCTTGGGATTAAGGGTGCGTGCCCACGGGGGCAACAGTTGCTCGGCGACTTTCGTATTTGTATGAAAAGTTGCGTCGCCTCGTGTGCGCACTTTCATACTAGGCCATGGTCGCGACAAAAAAGTCGCCGGCAACAGTTGCCCGTGTGTGCGCTCTCTAAATGTTGTTTATAAAGATCTTTTTTTACAGGTTCTCTAACAACGATATACATGTCAGTGCGCATCATCAGTATGCGGGCAAACGTGAACAGCACCCTGGCCGCGTACCAGGAGCACATGAGGGATTTGCTGCAGTTCATGCGACGGGAGAAACTGGATAAGGAATTGCAGAAGTAACATCTTCTTCTTCTTATTTAAGAGCTATGTAGCTCTTGTCGGTGGAGTATGCGCCATATTTCCCTATTCTCCGCTTTCCTCTTTAGTTCTTGATACAACATGACACCGGCCTTCTTGAGCTGGTCAACAAAACTCCTCCTGGGTCTTCCTCTCCCTCTTCTTCCTTTCACCTTTCCTTGTAGGATATTTTTAAAGAAGGTATCATGTCGTATCAAGTGACCAATCATTTTGCCTTTTCTGTTTTCTATTTTTTTAATTAGTCTTGTTTTTTCTCTTACAATTTCCAGCACCTCTTCATTAGTTCTTCGTTCTGACTACTTCGAAAATCAGTTGGACAGAACGAAGTAACATCTACTACATTTTTATTTCCTTGTAAAATGTAATGTTTGTTTCCCTCGTTTTTGCCTAGAATTTGTTCTGTTTCCCTTGCGCTATGTCGTGGGATTTTTTAAGAAGCAATTATTTAGGGTCAAAGATTAGCAACGCATTAGCGGTTCCTTCATGATGGGTGGCGATGATGACTGATTACACAAAAAAATGTAATCAGGAAAACACTCCCTTTTGATTATTCGTCGTCAAAAATAAATATATTCTAATCTTACGCATACTGTGAATAGTACAGTAGCACATCAGCGTTGTCTCCTCTCTATTTTTCACCAGCCTCTTCAGTATGCTTTCGAGTTTTTTTTTTCTTACGTACTCGTTTGCTTTCTTAGTCTCGTGAATTGGTGTGATGATATGGTGTCTACAGACAGATTTTTGCATTTTCAGAGAAATAATGGATCACTACGAATTCAACTGGGTCAAAACTGACGGTATAGACGCGCGCAATGTGCTCAAGCTGTGCGACCAGATCACTCTGCGGAGCGACACTATACTGCATCTGTATGGTACTGCATTCGCTGAGGTAGGTTCATAAATATATACACACTAACGCATGTTTCCCAGAAGGGTAGGCAGAGATCACGGATTTCCATTTGTTCCCCTGACAAACCACTTTCGCTTCACGCGCTTTCATAACGGTCCTCTTACATGCTCGTCCGTTTCGAGTACTTCTGACCTTTTTGCAATATTTCCCCGATTTAGTCAAGAAAAGTTCACCTAGGTCTTCCACCGAGATAGTTTCAACCGTATAAAATAGGAAGGTATATTAATGAGCTAGGCTGATAGGTCTTCGCTGAAGAGACCAACTGAAAATGAATATAGCGAACTCGCGGCGCCGTCGCTGGACAGAAACGGCTTTGGACAAAGAAGCAACGGTCTCTGGTGTCGGAAGCTAAGATTCACTTCCAATAGGCTAGTTTCCTATACTTAAAATAAAATATTTTATGCACTGCACGAAATAAAGCTCCACTAAATTTGAAGAAATATATGGACAGTAGTTAACTAGTTTTTTAAAGGTGCGCGGGGCCCGAGGGCCCCGCGGTGTTCTTTTGTGCTTTGCTTTATTGTTTTATTGCTTTTGCTTTTTGTTTTTGAGCTATGCTTTTTTGTTTTTTTGCTTTGCTTGTTTGATTTATTGCTTTGCTTGTTTGCTTTTTTGCTTTAGCCTTTGCGTGCTTGGGAGCACTCTCTGCCCGCAGCTCGGCCTGCGGCCTCGCGTGCTTGGGAGCCTGTCAGACACGCTCCGGGCCTTCGGCCCTCCGCGTAGTTACTGTGGGGGATGTAGGGAAGTTGGAGCTTAAACACGACCCAATAGTAAAAGTGTCTTGAGAAGCTCACGACGGGCCTGCGGCCTGCGGCCTCCGGCCCGTCGTTTCGCTTCTCTAAGACACTTTTACTATTGGGTCGTGTTTAAGCTCCAACTTCCCGGTCCGCCAGAGAGCCGATCAGGGACGCTCCGGGCCTTCGGCCCTACGCGGAGCTCGGCCTTCGGCCTTCGCTGGGTTTCGTTTCGAAGCTCCGCATCGGGCCTTCGGCCCGCCGCGTCGCTTTTTAGACACTTTGATTATCGTTCTGCTTGGGAGCACAGTCTGTACGCAGCTCGGCCTGCGGCCTTCGCGTGCTTGGGAACACTCTGCCCGCAGCTCGGCCTGCGGCCTTCGCGTGCTTGGAAGCCTCTCAGGCACGCTCCGGGCCTTCGGCCCTCCGCGTAGTTACTGTGAGAGTTGTAGGTAAGTTGGAGCTTAAACACGACCCAATATTAAAAGTGTCTTGAGAAGCTCACGACGGGCCTGCGGCCTGCGGCCTCCGGCCCGTCGTTTCGCTTCTCTAAGACACTTTTACTATTGGGTCGTGTTTAAGCTCCAACTTCCCGGTCCGCCGGCGAGCCGATCAGGGACGCTCCGGGCCTTCGGCCCTACGCGGAGCTCGGCCTTCGGCCTTCGCTTGGTTTCGTAGCTCCGCGTCGGGCCTCCGGCCCGCCGCTTCGCTTATTTAGATACTTTTTGTTATTGTTTTCTTGGGAGCACAATCTGCACGCAGCTCGGCCTGCGGCCTTCGCGTGCTTGGGAGCACTCTACCCGCAGCTCGGCCTGCGGCCTTCACGTACTTGGGAGCCTGTCAGACACGCTCCGGGCCTTCGGCCCTCCGCGTAGTTACTGTGGGGATTGTAGGATTTGTAGGGAAGTTGGACCTCCGGCCTGCGGCCTCCGGCCCGCCGCGTCGCTTTTTAGACACTTTTACTTATATTTTCTTGCTTGGGAGCACTGTCTGTACGCAGCTCGGAACTTGGACCGGAGCAATGACCGTTGGGCTGTAGAACGCTCCCTCAGGCTGGTAGGGAAATTTGACTTTGTCCCCTCTCGCCGCCGTTTTTGACTTTTCCAAAAAATTTTTTTTCTCATTTCTATTTTTGGCCCCCGCTCTTACCACGTGCCAAATTTGAACGCGCTCGGACCGAAAATAAAAAAAAAAATTTCAAAGTCGGCCATTTTGAAATTTTGTAAATGCCATTCGATGGACCTCAGATAACTGTACAACATTAGTTTAAGCACTATTAACCTTTTTCCGACCGTTACGGAGCTATGGGAATTTAAAAAAAAAACCTCCATACAAACTGGTAGGGAAATTTGACTTTGTCCCCTCTCGCCACCGTTTTTGACTTTTCCAAATTTTTTTTTCTCATTTCTATTTTTGGCCCCCGTTCTTACCACGTGCCAAATTTGAACGCGCTCGGACCGAAAATAAAAAAAAAAAAATTTTCATAGTCGGCCATTTTGAAATTTTGTAAATGCCATTCGATGGACCTCAGATAACTGTACAACATTAGTTCAATCACTATTAACCTTTTCCCGACCGTTACGGAGCTATGGGGATTTAAAAAAGGACCTCCATACAAATTTCAATTGGCCTTCAAAGGGCGCCATTTTGAATTTTTCAAAATTTTCTTTTTGTATACTAATCTTGGGGTGGCTGTCTACCCGTGTGCAAAATTTCAGCGCGCTCGGACCATTTTGAAATTTTTCAAAAAAAAAGTCGGCCATTTTGATTTTTTTTTAACGCCATTCGATGGACCTCGGGTGACTGTATAACATTTGTTTGAGCACTTTTCACTTCTTTGTACCGTTACGGAGCTATGGTAATTAAAAGAAAAACCTCCACTCAAATTTCAATTGGCCCTCAAAGGCCGCCATTTTGAATTTTTCAAAATTTTCTTTTAGAATACAAATCTTAGGGCTACCTTCCACCCGTGTGCCAAATATCAGCGCGCTAGGACCATTTTGAAATTTTTCAAAAAAAAAAAGTCGGCCATTTTGATTTTTTTTTAATGCAACTTTTTTCTACTCGGATACCTGTATGACATTTGGTCGAGCACCCCCCGGCTATCTCTTACGGTTTAAAAGTTGCCATACAAAATAAAAGTGGCCAGTTTTCCCACATTTGTAGCACTTTTCAATTTTTTTTTATTTCATTCGAATCAAGGCCACTTGGAGATTCTACGACCAAAATTTGAGCACTCTACGATAAATTTGAAAAATTGTCAAAAAAAAAAGTCGGCCATTTTGAAAAAAAAATGGCGGCGTCAAAAACTGCCCAGGGTCCTCTATGACATTTGGTCGAACACTCCCCGGCTAACTCCAGCCGTTTGGCCAGGCCGTCCAACATTTTTTTACCCGGAACCGGTAGACCGACGGTCTGATCTATCCGGGGTCGCAGGACCAACCTCTATACGGCGACACCAAACACTGCCACCTTCAAATCCCCCTTCTGGCTATTTTTTGAAAAATGTCAGTCGGGTTGTAGCTTTATATTATATAGATATTTCAACAAAATTTCTATTTAATAAGTCAAAGAGAAAGATAAAAAGTAAATGAATTGACCGTGACGTCACTCCTCAGTATTTCATAGTAATTCCATATTAGCAAATCGTTTTGACAGTTCTTAAAAAGAAGCTGATTTGACTAGTAGGAAACTAGCCTATTACTACCAAGCAGCAGTATGTAAAACTGACTGTGACCTTGGAAGTCATTGCTCCTTGTCCCACTCGACTCCTTTCCCATCATTTCGGGTTTGCCAGTAATCATGCTGTAATTTCATTAAATTCAGCAATTTAGTGGCCTGCAACTCCTGCAAGGTTTGACATGCAAATTGACTTATTTCCCAATATTTCCTACAGTGTCCAATCCTCTCCGATTGTGACGTATCCCTCCTCCGTGTCCTGGGCCGGGCAGTCCGCAGCATCCACTTCCTAGAGGGCACCACTATCTTCCAAGAAGATGACGTCATCCACCACCTGTACTTCGTGTACAGCGGCCGTCTCCAGCTGCGCACTAGTGCTGACGCGCCAGAAGGAGTGTGCCTGGTCACCAGACTTGGTGTCGGAAGGTAAGAAAACCACCAAGTTTCAACCTACTCTTAAGTAATCATCCTCCTTGTGTTATCCCGGCATTTGCAACAACTCATGGGAGCCTGGGGTTCTTTTGACAAGTAGTCCCAAGATTTGGCGTGGGCACTAGTTTTACGAGAGTGACTGCCATCTGACCTTTCAACCCGAAGGGTAACTAGACCTTATTGGAATTAGTCCGGTTTCCTCGCGATGTTTTCCTTCACCGAAAGGCGACAGGCAAATATCAAATGACAACGTCATAAGTTCCGTAAAACTCATTGGCACTAGCCGGGGTTCGAACTCGCGACCTCCGGATCGGAAGTCGCACGCTCTTACCGCTAGGCTACCAGCGCTTCTGGGCCACCAGCGCTTCTCAACCTACTTTTAAGTACCCAATTATATTTAACTGTGACATATCGCTCCTTCAAGTGTTGGCCAGGGTAGTCTATACCCACTACCTCGAGGATAGTAGTATCTTTTTTACATAGAATTAAAAAAAAATGCTACTGGAGAGGAAGTGGAAGTTCTGACGGCTGCCGCTAACATCTGTCTGACATCTCATAACATTACGTGTATTTTTGTGAGCGCAAATACAGAAAGTGTGTGTTTGGCACTTTGTATTCACAGCTACTACGAGTACTAAGGACCAGTTGCATCGAACAGTTAACAGACACATCATCGTCACGCGGCAGAGGTCTATGGAACTTCTCATAGAATAAAATTTAGCGAACGTTTTGACGGTGACATTTGTTTGTTGAAGTTTGATGAAACCGACTAGTAATGTGCAAGTTGCGGAAACTTTCTAAAATAATCTTAAATTTCTTGAAAAATTCACGAATAATACAGGAAATTTACAAAGTATGGAAAGGTTCGAAGTTTTCTTATGTGAAAATTTCAGAATTTTGGAAACTTTCCGTCGGCATGTCAGTACAACCGTAAGTGTTGGTTTGGGTTTAAAATGACGGACGTTTTTCCAAGCCTTTGTTCTGCTTTACGGCCCAGCCACGACATTGGTCTAAGCGCGACAGCGGTGAGCGGCAGCCATATGTGCGAATGAAAAGGCCCATCGCTGTGTCTCGCTCCAATGTATGGTCGCCGCTCACCGCTGTCGCGCTTAGCCCAATGTCGTGGCTGAGCTGTTACGTATTTAAACGGCATTGTTGTCAGCATGGCGGGTAACCTGTTAGACGCGCCGTCGTCGCGCGTGCGCTCTCGGCTAGTGGCCTCCACAGACGTGCAGCTTCTGCGCATGCGCACCAAGGCCTTCTACGACATCGTCCGGGCCTGCTTCCCGGCTGTGCTGGAGCTTATGGCGAAACATCGGCAGAAAAATGAGGTAAAACGGTCAATACAGTGTGCGTAGCCGAAGGCACAAACGCTCACGATAATCTCTTTCGTAGCTATTTATCTCTATCGCTCTAGAGTATTGGCGTGACAGAGCTAGACAGCATTTCTTTTGGCGTCTGGCGTCGCAGAAATGCCATTTGGCTAGCAGGTTCTTGCATGGTAGCATGGCGGGTAACCTGTTACACGAGGTGTCGTCGAGCGCGTGCTCTCAGATGGTGGCGTCTACAGACGTGTACCTTCTGCGCATGCGCACCAAGGCCTTCTACGACATCATCCGGGCCTGCTTCCCGGCTGTGTTGGAGATGGCCAAGCACCGGCAGAAAAATGAGGTAAGAGAAATGGTCAATACAGTCAGCTGCATTGTAAAAAGTTATGGGCGTGGTCCTAATCTGTCACACAAATGCTTATTTTCATTCACTCATTCGTTCCAGGGTACGTAGCCGAATGGCACAAACGCTCACGAAACGAAACGCTCGTAGATATATATCTCTATCGCTCTTGAGCGCGACAGAGTCTGGCTCTTTTGCGGCGTTTCATTTTCGTTTCGCGTCGCAGAAATGCCATTCGGCTACGGCACTAGCTCTTCTAAATTGACTTGTACCTATGTTAATGATAATAAATTGTTTCAGTTATGTATTCAAGCCAACGCCAATTCCGGATATCAGCGGCCCTCGAAGGTCCAGGACACAAGATTCGTCAAGCAGCATGCCATCATCAGTAGCATATTCCAGGTACGAGTTGACAATGAGTTTTTTTTTAATATTCATTAGGCATGAGAGTAAGGGCATAGTAAGGGCAACTATAGGATATGGGACATGGGGCACATTAGACCAAACAATTGATAACTATGAAATAGTTGCCTGACGTTGTTCGTGACGTAACAAAATACCTAGCACAATCGCTTATGCTTCGAAAACATATCGTGGGTAACTAGTTGTTCCTATCACCCTTTTGTAGTGGCGCGAAGGAGACATACTGCGTTTTGATCACCACCTAGCGTCAACGATTGTCGCTTCGGCTAGGCAGGTTGGTATTTCTTCAGCATCCTCCACTACCTAGAGACCTTTACAAATCCGTTTACCAATCCTATCAAAGTGAGACAGACGAAGCAAACTTTACCAGTAACCGGCCGCACACAGTTTAACGACCTTCACGCTGAGCATTGGAACTCAATGTCGCTGCTTGCTTGCGGTCCGTTGACAGTGAGCCTTCTGTGCTTGTACTTATATTCTGTGCAGTAACTGAAAACGTCTCCACAGGTATTCCTCATTGCAACCTCCATGGTGTGCGTCTACACGGACTTGTACAACGCCGGCTACCAGGACAACTCCGTGCCAATGCTGGCGACGCTATACGCGCTGGACGGCTGCTTTCTGATGAAGCTGATGCTGTACTGCATGTTCCCGAGGCTGGTCATGTTGCCCACGGAGGATATCGAGAATGCTAGGATGACGTTAGTGTTCAAATAATTATGTTCATTATATCAACCCCTTACCAAAACAGACCCCAGGTAGGAGGCTCATGGGAATGAGCCGTAGAAAATGCTAAAAAGGATAAAGCAAGGAGGATGATGATCAGCCCTTTATCGCTCACTGCTCATCATTAGGCCTATCTTCTAGTATTCAGTGCCTGCTTCCTGATGAAGCTGGTGCTGTACTGCATGTTCCCGAGGCTGGTCATGTTGCCCACGGAGGAGATCGAGAATGCTAGGATGACGTTAGTGTTCAAATATGTTCATCATATCAGCACTTTACCAAAACGGACCCCAGGCGGGAGGCTCATGGGAATGAGCCGTAGAAAATGCTAAAAAGGATAAAGCAAGGAGGATGATGATCAGCCCTTTATCGCTCACTGCTCATCATTAGGCCTATCTTCTAGTATTAAGTGCCTGCTTCCTGTCCAAGTTGGTGCTGTACTGCATGTTCCCGAGGCTGGTCATGCTGCCCACGGAGGCGAGAATGCTAGGATGACGTTAGTGTTCCAATATGTTCATCATATCAGCCTTTTATGACGAACGTTAAGTGCCTGAGATTGCAATCAAACCAGTGTTTTATTAGCATCCAGATGTATCGATCCTTTATCATATGAATGATTAGGTGTCTTTAACAAATGCTCAAATTCAAGGGCGGATCTAGGACTCTCTTTGACTCTTCCTGCGCCTCTAGGCGGTATTCCCAGAATTTGATCTTACTGACCACAAAGCTGGACGGGGTTTTCAAAAAAATGGGGCTGCCAAATTGCCTAGGGAGCGTTGATGGAACGCAGGAGGCAGCACAGTGGTTGGAAGATTTTTGAGATAACCCTGAGCTATAGGTGGTTCATGTTCAGTATTTGCTTGTCAGAGTCATGTACATATCAAAATCAAATCTAAACTTAACAGGTACTTCAAAAGCACGGAGTTCAAAATGGACCTGGCTTCAATCTTCCCCATCGAATTGTTCAGCTTATTGGCGAGCGATCTTTGGCTGTCACTGTCCTGGCTGCGTCTCAACAGATTGATGAGGCTTGTAAGTCTTTCATTTTGGCGTTTTACTTAAGTTGCTAAGTACTAAGGGCCATATTGTAGCCAAGAGGATCGAGTATTATAGAGAGATACTGTCAAAGTAACATATGTACATAGAATGCCATCTCTCGACACAAGCTTAAAACTTTTGAACCTCAGTTTTGACAATTTGGCCCATGTTGTTAGCTTGATATGTGTTAAAATGACAAATATTAATAATAGCGCCATATAGCCGAGCGTTCCTCAAAGGTGTAACGCCATCTAGGGCACCGTACTTTTTTCTCTAGGACTTTGAGGTATGTTTTTTCTTAGATTTTATCCGTCTATACGGAGTTACTTACATATGTCTTTGATTGTAGTTATTAATGATTTTTTTAATTTGTTACAGTCAATAGTCACCAAATACCTGAAACGCTACGAGAAGAGAGCCACAGAAAACCTGTTATTCAGCACAATGACTCTCATCATGTGGTTTACTCTTCTCATCCACTGTTGGACCTGTTTATGGTTCTATATCGGGCTCAGTATAGACCGCGATAAGCAGAAGCAGTCTTGGAGATATAACAGTAAATATAAAGTACTAGCTTTTGCCCGCGGCTTCGCTCGCGTTAGAAAGAAACAAAAAGTAGCCTATGTCACTCTCTATCCGTTCAACTACCTCCTCTTAAAAAATCACGTCAATTCGTCGCTCCGTTTAGCCGTGAAAGACGGACAAACAAACAGACACACAGACTTTCCCATTTATAATATCAGTATGGATATTGTTGTCTTTACTCAATGGAATAACCTAACTACAAATTTTGAAAAAACCGTGACATAGTAGACCGATTTTCATGAAACATGGCTAAGAACACTCCCGAGTCCCGACTAATTCAACTTTCAAACAAAAAAAAAATCTAAATCGGTTCATACGTTCGGGAGCTACGATGCCACAGACAGACACACACACACAAAGAGACAGCCAGACAAACAGACAGACATGTCTAACTTATAACATCCTGTCGTTTTTGGGTCAGGGGTTAACAAATATGTAAGTAAGCATCTAAGCATGCTAATATCATGAAATGTATGAATTTTGCAGACGATGGAGCGCCGTTATGTGGTAACGAGTACATCTGCAGCGTGTTTTTCGTTCTGACAAGTTTCGGTCACAGCGGGTTTGCTGACGTCATGCCCAGGAATGAGATAGAGGTACGAACTACGATTAACGGACTCGGAGAAATTTATCGGAAGTTAACGAGTCCGTTAACATTTTTTAATGTTAACTTAAAAGTAACAAAATCCCAAAATTTATTAGGTTCAAACAAGAATACACGTACAAAAATTACACTTCCAACCTTAAAATAAAACAGTACTTAACACTACTCCCATGCGAAAATTCATCCGCAACGCAGGCTTCGTCATGTGGCACTTAAAAGTTAATCCGTTAATCGAAATGTTAACTTCGTTAATTAACGATTAACCATTACAACTATAGTATGAATTTTCTGAGATGGTTTTTTGGCTTTTGCCGTAATCTGTTAAACAAAAGCCTTTGTTTCTATCATAGCTGGGCACCGTTAATCAAATAGTTAACTTCGATAATCGCTAATCCGTTACTAAAAAAGTTAACTTCGTTAATCGTTAAAGCGATACATTTCAACAAATTTAACGTAAGTTAAAGTTAATCGATAATCCGTTAACACGTGAAAAAGAATAGTTATTTGTTATACAAGGGGGCAAAGTTGTATTTTAACGCCGAGTGTGGAATTGAAAAACGAGCAAGTGAAAGGATTCTATAGTTGAACCACGAGCGAAGCGAGTGGTTCGAGAATAGAATCCTGAACTTGCGAGTTTTTTAACACACGAGAAGTAAAATACATTTGCACCCGAGTGTAACACAAAACTTTTCCCCTCACTATAGCGAGGAAACTACAACTCAAAAAATGCGTTTATCACTGCTTCCAGTAGTTCCACAGGTGGTAAATCATCTTTATTACTAGATTCACGTACTTTTATCAATTCTATAGCAGTTAATTTGACTTTATTCAAGGTCAAATTACTTTACCCACTAGTGGATAAAATGCATTTTTACCCGCTGGTATTAAAGGACAAAACAAGTGTTTCCGAGCTACTTAGTGAGGGGAAAATGAATTTTGCTCTAGGTTTTTTAGTTGTATCAGTATCCACTTTAATGTATTATATTTCTGTAAAAGCCCGAAGTACATAACAGCAAGCCTATTAAACTCAAGGCTGCACGTGGAAGGCAGTTATCGCCTGAGCTACTGCCAAGAGCTGTGTCAGGAGAGCTGCAAGATCACGGCAGGCGGAAGCGGGATGCTGGCGGTGTTGGGACTGTTGGGGCACTTAGGGCGGTAGAGGCTAGGGAAGTGAATGCAGTCGTAAATTGGGCTCGAATTAGCTGCCATATCACTAGAACAGTAGCCATGGTAAAACTTAGGATTCACCGAATCAACGTTGGTAAAAAAAGCGAACCCACGTGAAGAATACTTCTTTAGACTTATATTGACCGGGATATAGACCGTGATTACCTTTTTGATTTTTGTCGAGCTCCCGATATTTCGACGCAGTTGCATGCATCATGATCACGGAAAACTGACGAAGGCGGGTGGATGTTAAAGTTGTATAGACAGCGCGCGATCTACCCTCCTTCGCGCGCGTCGGCTGCGTTCACTTTCAGCGTTACCACTGGTCGCGTTCACACTCGATGGTCTGTCCAAACACACTATACTCACAGTGTCACTACGTTTGTTCAATTCTGACTTCACCGGTTTTTTACACAAACAAATCACTGGATTCCATACATTAGATAGTTTGAAGCCATCCTCACGATTGAAATTTTTATATTTGTGAATCTCAATGGCTTCTCTTACCAATCTCAATAGTAACTAAAGAATACTTCTTTAGTTACTATTTCGGGATTTTAAAAATCGACATCGGTAAATCCTAGGGTTTGCCATACTTCGGGCTTTTATAGTAGCGTTCAGAAAGTGTTTTTCGCATCGCAGATGGCGCCTGTGCCCTACTGGATTAACGATTAACGGACTCGGAGAAATTTATCGGAAGTTAACGAGTCCGTTAACATTTTTTAATGTTAACTTAAAAGTAACAAAATCCCAAAATTTATTAGGTTCAAACAAGAATACACGTACAAAAATTACACTTCCAACCTTAAAATAAAACAGTACTTAACACTACTCCCATGCGAAAATTCATCCGCAACGCAGGCTTCGTCATGTGGCACTTAAAAGTTAATCCGTTAATCGAAATGTTAACTTCGTTAATTAACGATTAACGGATTAACGAATGCCCAGCTATGGTTTCTATTATTCACGGCGGCTAGCTCCCGTCTCCACGGCACGCGCTATAGCCTGTGTAGTTAAAAAGCAACTATCATGATAGTAATAAGGTTCAAATCCATAAAAAGCCCTTTCGGAGATAACACGTTTTGTCATCTTCAAAAAAAGTTACCTGCATACTGCAAACTGTACTTTATTGTACTTTGTACTTTATTGCTATCATGATAGTTGCTTTTTAACTATCACGGAGACTTTAGCGAGTGCCATGGATACGGGAGCTAGCCGGATCGGATAATATGAAAACGCACTTAGACGTCGTCATCGCTAAACACATGCGCAGGTACGTGTGTTCCGTTACCGTAACGGAATGGGGAAAAAACCTTGGAACACTTTTTTTCTCCTATTAGGAGCTCGCGATTCTGTGGAAACACATAAAAATTTCCAAATCCAAAAAAAGAAGTGAGGGACAACTTTGAAAAAAAATTACCTATTTAAGTTACTCTCGTTAGTATAATAACATTGGTATGCTTACTGCAAAATTTTTAATCTAGCAGTAAGCATGCCAATGTACCTGACGTGTAAAATTTTATTTTATCAATAAAGGATTGTATTGTATTGTAATATTCAACCTCCTCGCCATGTTGTCAACAGGTGGTGTACGTGGCAGCGCTCCTGATCGCCTCCCAACTGCTATACGTTGTGTATGTGGGGGAGTTCGCCAACATTGTCCATTACGCGTCGTTCCGGGCCTTCAGCTATTACGCCAAGTATCTGGAGCTTCAGGTGAAACTTATGAAACTACCACTAGTCTTTTTTTTGTATGAATAGATAGACGTTGGACCACAATCACACCTGATGGTAAGGGATGATGCGGTCTACGGTGGAGCACGCTTACCCATGCGGAAACACAGACTCAGGCAGGGCATTCCCCTCCTTGGCGGTTCGCAAAAGAAATGTTGAAGTGAAACGCTTAGTGCGTATTTTTGGAATACTAACCGTGAAGCGATGCCGAATTGCCGGTTGTCACCAGACCACCAGGACCACCAGGTCCTCTGGTGAAATGGACCAAAGCTATCAGCTAAGAGCATCTGCAGTTGAACATAGGCGGATGCCTTAGACCGTCACTAAGAGCGATCTCCATCAGACTGCCGCCGTATGCTTTTAGCGACACGTTAAAATTTCCGAACACATCTTGACCATAGGCAACTTGACTGTACTTAAAATATTTTTCAGTACAGTTGGTGTTTTTTTGACGCACTAGTGCGAGAAGTGGTTCATTATATGTCAGGTCTAAACTTCGGAGGTCCATCTGTACTGAAAAACGTCGTTCGATACACGTGCGAAAAGGAAATTCGTAACTCGTGTCGATTTAAAACACTCCCTACGGTCGTGTTTTAATCTATCGCCACTCGTTTCGAACTTCCTCTTTTTCGCACTTGTATCGAAATGTACTATTATACCATGTACGAAATAAAACATCAGATAATAATAAGAAAAACAGGGACAGAAGTTATTTTTAACTCAAATTTATATTTTATAAATCAGATAGAAATATATAAAGTACTTAAATCTGTTGACCGTGACGTCACTCAATTCGATTTCTTATTAATTCCATATTAGCAAGTCGTTCAAAATCGTTTTGACAGTTCTTAAAAAGGAGCTGATTTGACTAGGAGGAAAGTAGCCTATAGAGGAATGATGAGATATTTGTAGTAGCCTTGGCTGCTCTTGGTGACATTACGACATCATCCGTCTGTTCAGGAGTTCTCCGTTTTAACTTTTGATTTTCATTAATACGCCGGTGGCAACGCAAGCACGACCCGCCTGATGGTAAGCAGTCGTCGCCCATGGGTACCTGCAACTTCCAAAGTGATACAATATTTTCCAACATTTTAGGATTTCCTGAAGAACAATCGCGTCTCTCCAGCGTTAATCGCTCTAGTAAACAAGTACGCGGTGCTGCTGTGGCGAGATGCACGAGGAGAGCAACTGCCCCAGTTCCTGGCTGATGCTCCTCTCTGTCTCAAGTTGAAGGTCATGGAACAAACCTATAATGACGTTGGAGATCAGGTAAAGACAGTCATTCAGTTTGTAGATAGACCCAGGAATGCACCCAGCAATAAATAAATATTGGGGGCACCTTACACAGGTCAACTTAGCCCCAAACTAAGCAAAGCTTGTACTATGGGTGCTAAGCGACGATATACATACTTAAATAAATAAAATTGCATACTTATATAGGTAGAAAACATCAATGACTCAGGAACAAATATCAGGGTGCGTAGCCGAATGGCACAAACGCTCACGAAACGCTCACGAAACGAAACGCTAGTAGATATCTATCCCTATCGCTCTTGCGTATTGGCGCGACAGAGCCGGACTACGTTTCGTTTTCGTTTGGCGTCGGAGAAATGCCATTCGGCTACGGGGCCTGTGCTCATCAAACAAATAAATGCCCTTACCGGGATTCAGACCCAGGACCGCGGCTTACCAGGGTGGCTAGCCGAATGGCACAATCGCTCACGAAACGCTCACGAAACGAAGCGCTAGTAGATATCTATCTCTATCGCGCTTGCGTATTGGCGCGACAGAGCCAGCGGCGTATCGCTTTCGTTTGGCGTCGGAGAAATGCCATTCGGCTACGGGGCCAGGCAGGGTCACTACCGACTACTGATGTGCCGATGGAAAGTTTCCAAAATTCTGAAATTTTCACATAGGAAAACTTCGGAAACTTTCCATACTTTGTATGGACAATTGTATGGATGGTAACTTTCCATTTCATAAATTTAAATTCCCTTTATTTTTTGTGAAAGTTTCGTGAACTTTTTAAGAAATTTAAGATTTTTTTGGAAAGTTTCCGCAACTTGCACATCACTACTACCGACTGAGCCAGACCGGTCGTCAAATGTCGCCATCGACGTCGAATTGTTGGACTTTACTCGACATATGTGACGACTGGCACTTCGATATATCAAGCGAAGTCCGGTTAGTCGGAAACGATATCAAGCGTGATTGATTTAGAACGTAAACTTAACCACTAAATAACCTCAGAAAGCTCAGGCTGCGTAGCCGAATGGCACAAACGCTCACGAAACGCTCGTAGATATCTCTCTATCGCTCTTGCGTATTGGCGCGACAGAGCCAGACTACCTTTCGCGGCGTTTCGTTTTCGATTCTCGTCGTAGAAATGCCATTCGGCTAATACGGAGCCAGATTATAAGTAGGTACTTTATAGAAGAAAACTGACTCATCTGCGTGGTTTTACCTTTTAAATACACCCAGAAAACCTTTGGTTCAGACTGGGGGCGTAGCCGAATGGCATTTATACGACGCGAAACGCCACCGAAACGCCGCAGAAATGTAGTCTAAGCTCTGTCGCGCTAATACGCAAGAGAAATAGAGATAGATAGCTACGAAAGAGATATTATCGTGAGCGTTTGTGCATTCAGCTACGCACACTGGTCAGAGAAGGATTTATTATATTAGCAAACTATTTTTTTTAAATTATTTCTTTTTTGTAGCACCCTGCGTTTATCTACTGCGAGCCCGCTCTACTCCGTCATATGGTCGGATACCTTCGACAATACTATTACGACACAGGTACCAAAACCCGTTTTCTAAAGCCCAAAACAAAAACATTACGACTTATTCTTTCATTTGGTGAAAAAGTTGATATCCATGCACGAGTAAACATATGTTGTTGTAGTCCTAAGGCACCCCAGAGGTGCAAAGGGCCTTCACAAGCTCGCGCCACGTCTTCCTATCTTCAGCGACCCTTGTGGCCTTCGCTCCAGCTCAAACCAGCATCTCATAGCTCATTTTCAACGGACCGCTTCCATGAGTGGACAGGGCGCCCGGGGCCACGGCTTGCATTCTGCGGTTTCCAGTCGAAAGCAATGCTTGCGTTATTTCTTTCCCCTCTCCGAAGAGTGAGTCCAATCCATCTCCATTTTCGTGTCGCGATTTCCTCGTCAATTTTATAGGTTTAATTATTACGTGTTAAAAGCAGTTTCTCACCACGTCTGATCCAAACCCGATCGAAATCCGTGAAAATAAGATCCGTCATAGCTATAACTTTGTGTGCTCCTACTATACATTACGTTCTCCGTCATTCGTATTATTTCCGGCATTCTTCGGATCTAGTGCGTAAACTATATATCATATAAATACTACGGCTTCTTCTTCAGTCGTTCCCACAATGCTCGTGACCTCATGTCATTCTGTTGAAGACTAGGTCCCTCCATAGGCGTCTGTTCCTCGCCAAGCGCATGGCCTCGTGCAGTTTGAATCGCATGGGTGCAGTAATTTGAGCACTCCCTCTAGTAGGGGGAGGTGCCTGAGGTCTCGTGCCTTCAACTTTGCCCGTCATAATTATTCTCTCCAGACTATCTGGCGGGCGACGTGAAATGTCTCTTAGAATCTGATCAGAAAGAGAAGTCATGGAATGTATGAGGATCTATTTCTACCCTTGTCATTAATTTTGTGCACAGACATGTACGTGGTGAAGCAAGGCGAGATCACCAACTCGATGTATCTGGTGCACTCTGGAGAGGTCGTGGAGATTCGTGAGAATATGGAAAACTGTGAAGACGATGGCGTAGACCAGAGGGTCTTTACCGCGGGGAAGTACTTTGGAATTGTAAGTGTAATATGTTTACTAATGGCTCTGTGAGCGATTCTACGCGATTAGAAAACGTAAAAGTCAGTGAAAGTTAAACTGGAAATGAAAATGTAGGTATTGATGACATTGGGTAAATTAATAAAGGTCTGCTAGATTTTGAATGTGTTATTATTTTTTATTCCAGGAGCAAGGATTAATTCGTGACAAGTCATACGACTATTCTTACCGAACTACGAGCAAGTCACAAGTTCTGTCGCTATTCTTAGATGACTGGGAGTACCTTTTGCAGCACTTCCCAGACAGCAAGATGCTGATAGATGATTATCGGAGCAGTTATAATCGCAAGGATGATGGGCCCCCGCCTCCCGCGCCTCCTGATACCAGGAGTATTCTAGGATCCCCGGGCGGTTCAGATTCGGATCTAGGTGAACACTGGGGGCCCTCCGATGGGCCTCCAGCAGGCCCATCCGATGGACCTTCAGAGGGCCCATCTGATGGACCTTCAGGAGGCCCAGATGTACCTCCAAGGGGGCCCAGTGTACCTCCAAGGGGCCCAGGTGTACCCCCGAGCACACCACCTGATAGCGAGGCGAACTCCCTAATTGAATTAAAACGTACAATTTACCCCCAGTCTAAAGGGCCCCAGCAACAACCTTCCGCAACTGATAGTCTAGCATCAAAAGCTGCGACTAAGTCTAAAACGGTGAAACTAATGGATGAAGCTAAAGCGTTTTTACTTTCACGAGATCTGTCGACTGAGAAAATTAAATCAGCTCTTAAGATTTCTGAGAGATCTGACAGAGCTGTGAGAACTGAAACATCTGTTAAGTTCCGCGATGACCCTCAACTCACCAGTAGCTCAAAGCAACTCTTTGAACGCATTCGCAATGCAGCAAAAGCCGCGGAAGAGAGGCTCGCCAGACAAAGCGGCAATGAGGATACGCCATTGCCAGAATTAATGAAGGAACACGCTACCTCACACCATAGCGTCGAGGAGTACTTGGCTTACAAACATAAGATGCGGGATACGTATAAATATGACCCTAAAATCGTACATGATGAACAAATTGACACAGAGGCAAAAATGAGTCACAGTCGTCGTCGAAGTCTGAGACACCCCAAACGGACACACAGTCACTCAGCACACAGTCACGATGGTTCTAGGGAACATTTCAAGCATTCCCAGCTAGCAGAGTCTACATATTATCGTAGCAATGCACTAGAAAGTCATTCTGTACCCGTTGTGAATCTTGAAAGGCCTTTGGGCGATAACACTCCGTCTAAGATTTCGCTCTCTGAACTATCTACTACGGTGGGTTCCGATGAAAGCTTACGGGGATCAGATATGCACCGAAAAGACTCGGAAGCAGCAATGACTTCCAAACAAGCCATGCAACAATCTGAAGAAGTTAAACCTGAGGTAGAGGACACTGAACAATCTGATGATCGCGGAAGCAAAGGATCCGACGATCCTGGTGTAAGTAGGACACCTGCAGTCACTGAACTTCTTGCGTTACCTGCAGCTTTTGGCACCGTGTCGCAACAGTCATCATTAATTCCTGAAGAATTCATTACCACAGCAAAAGTAAAGACATCTCATGATAGTGATGTGGCCCCTGCGGATGCCCCTGTCGCTGTACCGAAACTGCTTGCGTTGCCACCTGTACCTCCACCTGAATCGCCTACCCCTGCGAAAGACGTACAACCCCAAATACCAGAATTCTTACAAACAAACATTGAACGTGACCCATCCATCGCATCAACGCTTCTTTTACAAGTGGCGCGTGAAGATCAGGCAACTAACCTTACTCCATTGAGACCATCTGTGATACTACTTGACGCTACAGGTCCAACCACCGAAAGCAAGCCATCAGACAAAAATTCAAAGGAACCTAATGAGAACCAAGGCGACAAAAGCGATGAATCAGAATCAAAGAGGCAAAAGAGTGATCCCCACAAAACAGAAGATCAGAACAAATCTGATGATGAAAAGGCTGATAATGATAAGGAGCACAAGGAGAAAAAAGATTGATTATTTTAAACGCCTACCGTGCGCGACATGTATTGTCTTCGTAAAGCTCAGAAATTATGAAGGTTGATATTGAGCTGTAAGTATAGTATACATATGTCTCGTGCGCGTCAGTAGACGTCCTTAGTAGTCTGACTGAAGGGTTAATAAACATTTGTGACTGATTCAGACAACTGAATAACATAGCATTGTGTAGGCATAATCGTAATCTCTTGAGATTGAGGTTCATAATCCCAAGATATCGTCAAAGAGAACCTGATAATGTACCTCTATGTATAGAGATAATGAAATATTATGTAATTGCGTATCCACGGTAATAGGCTACTTGACCGTTTTTGAAAGTCTGTCTTATATGATTAAGCACTGTCCAATTAACCGAAATAAAATATTACCATATTTTATTATGACATTTATGACTTAAAATAATGTAATTGTTCGTTAGTTAGGTACGGTTATAGATTAAATTCAATAAAATAATTATAAAAGACAATATTATTTGTTTAATTTTTATTATTTTATTTGAAATGCCTGCTGAGAGTCATATAGAAGTTATAGACGGTCGACCAAATTTCGGAACTAAAAAAGTGCAGCATATTTGGAAAGTTTAGGGCTCACCAGCCAATGAGGAGGCACACTCAAAGCTTATGACAGATGGCGCCACCCTATAAGTCCATATCCATACGTGAAAGCGAGAAGATATGTTTTTTCTCTCTCACACATATGAATGACAGTGACATGCCTACACACGCCGCCTGGCGGGATAAAATGTCAGTGTGCCTCCTCCTCAACTACTCGTTGTCTTCACGAAATGCCTCGACGTTGGCGGAATCATCGACAAGCCATAACGCTTAGAAATTGATTAATTCCCATAAAATATTTTAAATCCGCGCCATTTTTTAGAGCCGAAATTATAATAATTGTATTAGTATAGGAAATTTTTATGCTCCTAATCTCCTAATAATCACCAGAAATCTGACCAAAGAATCTGACTTTGATATTGCTTTAATCTTGCTTTGATGCCCAATATACTCGTATCCGAGCAAAAAATAATTAAAAAAAACATTACAATTTGACAGTAGTGACAGTGCGTGGGAGGTGACCGGCGCGGCGGGGGGCAGGAACGTCAAGTCGAATTTCACAATTTGTACTTGTTTCGTCACAAATATTAATTTACACCCAAATTTGTGCAGCGTTTAGTGTATTAGTGGAATTGTGAGTTTATATAACTACCAAGAAACGTTAAGGGTTAATTTCAGCTGTCGAAACTAAAGGTGAGTCAGATAAATACCTTTGAAATAAGCTATGTTTACTGCCCTTCTTTATAAAGTTTGTTTAATTTGCTATTTTAAGTGGTGACAGGCTTGTTTCGTAGGCGATTTAATTTAAACCGCGGGAGTTAATAGTTATTAAAATAGACCAAGTGTCCAATAAAAATTGGGGCGTCAGTACCGCGCATGGCGATACTGTTTCTGCTTACTTGTTTGATAACGATCTCGCTATAAAAATTAGCTGTTCGAAAAACAATACTACTGCTAATACTTTAGTATTCTGTATTGTTGAATCTATGTTTTTATGAAAAAAAAAGTAAACTATTGAATAAGCAGATAAGGTCCTTTCATTTAGTACTCCAAGGTTTGTTTACACTTTCGCTTGTGTGACATAATACGGCGAACTGGTAATCACAATCAGAGCCTGACCTACCGGGTTATGTATTATATTCATACTTTTACAAGTCATTTTGTTGATTCATTGGTTTTATGAGTGGATAATAAGTAAAGAAGTAATATAAGGATGTTTCAATGTAATTTCTTATGAGTTAGAAATTACTATTGTATTGGTGATAATAGTAGAGGCTTGTGGGCCTTGTGGTAGATTGTGCACTGTTTGTTTGTGATATATTCTTGCAAAATTAGTAGTAGTAGTAGTAATCACTTTATTGTGTACAACAGATTTATATACAGTTTACAGGAATTTAATTATTGTATAACATAATATAAAATTATTGTTTACCACAAAACAGTCCCGCCTCAGCACAATGCTAACCATACAGCAAAGACATATGTAACTCCGTATAGACAGATAAAGAAAAACTAAATTAGTTATAATTTTTGGGAGTATTTTTAATATTTTTATCGGTAAAACCCAACTTTTAGCCCGTCTGGATCAGTGAGGCCCTAAAGTATTCTGGATATATTATTAATAAAAAAACTTTTGTTATTGAGTTGTTATACCAATAAGCAAACATAGACTATAAGCACATCTCGGACACTATCACACAATCTTAGCTCGTGTAAGTGAATGCATACTATGCTTGTATGAGTGAAAAATGACAGGTCGACTGTTAGTATTAGGTGGTAACTGTGAGGTAACCGAGAGGGGGGGAGACGCACTTTCAACGGGGAGGGGGCACGGGGCACGGGGAGGGGGGGCATATGGCCACTGTCATACTGTACGATAGTACTCTTTATTATACTGTGCTGTAAGTCCATTAAGCCAAAAAATAAGCATAAGATGACCCACCAAAATGGCCCTTACATTTGTACTGTAAAATGTTACAATACAAATGTACCTAAAGGCCAAATACATGTACAAATAGAATATTTCCTATTTTTAACCCCCGACGCAAAAACGAAGGGATGTCATAAGTTTGACGTGTGTGTCTGTCTGTGTGTGTGTGTGTCTGTCTGTGGCATCGTAGCTCCCAAATGGCTGAACTGATTTAGATTTAGTTTTTTTTGTCTGAAAGCTGAGTTAGTCGGGAGTGTTCTTAGCCATGTTTCATGAAAATCGGTCCAGGTACTATGTCACAGTCGGGGGTTTTTCAAAATTTTAATTTTGTGGTTAGTTCATACTTCTATTACTTCATTAAAAAAATAGTCTGTTAGTTTATAGGTACAGTCAACCAATTGGAACCCTAGGCCACTGTAGAACTATGTCATAGTGACGTTATAAATCAGATTGTAAGAAATCTCTTACTTCTTGTCATTTTGACATGGTTGTAGAGTGGCCTAGGGACCCTAGGGTTCCAACTGGATCCAAAAGTACAGTCACTGACTAAGTACAACTAGCAATGTAATCCGAAATCTCTTACTTCTTGTCATTTTGACATGGTTGTAGAGTGGCCTAGGGACCCTAGGGTTCCAACTGGATCCAAAAGTACAGTCACTGACTAAGTACAACTAGCAATGTAATCCGAAATCTCTTACTTCTTGTCATTTTGACATGGTTGTAGAGTGGCCTAGGGACCCTAGGGTTCCAACTGGATCCAAAAGTACAGTCACTGACTAAGTACAACTAGCAATGTAATCCGAAATCTCTTACTTCTTGTCATTTTGACATGGTTGTAGAGTGGCCTAGGGACCCTAGGGTTCCAACTGATCCAAAAGTACAGTCACTGACTAAGTACAACTAGCAATGTAATCCGAAATCTCTTACTTCTTGTCATTTTGACATGGTTGTAGAGTGGCCTAGGGACCCTAGGGTTCCAACTGGATCCAAAAGTACAGTCACTGACTAAGTACAACTAGCAATGTAATCCCCCAAGGATTCCAAAAAACACATTTCATTAAAATTAGTAATTTCTATTTGCAGTAAAATGAGTCAGCATAACGTAGACTAACGTTATCAATCAGCTAAAGTGACTAATAATATAAGGTGTATCGAGTTCCGCGCTTATCGTTCAAAAACGATTGTTCGCGTTCGGCGAATGGTTTATCGCCATTTGCTTTGTTTGTAGGAAAATAGATTATTTCGTTTTATTTTTAGTTAATATTAATCCATACTAATATAGTTGGGAAAATGTTTGTGTCTGTTTGTCTGTCCGTCTTTCACGGCAAAACGGAGCGACGAATTGGCGTGATTTTGTAAGTGGAGATAGTTGAAGGGATGGAGAGTGACATAGGCTACTTTTTGTCTCTTTCTAACCCTCCACTTCTCTAAAATGGCGGGTGGAAGTTTTGTATGGCGCATTCCGCAATTTTCAAATTTAATAATAATAAATAAATAAATAAATATTATAGGACATTCTTACACAGCTTGACTGAGGCCCACGGTAAGCTCAAGAAGGCTTGTGTTGTGGGTACTCAGACAACGATATATACAATATATAAATACTTATATACATAGAAAACATCCATGACTCAGGAACAAATATCTGTGTTCATCACACAAATAAATGACCTTACCGGGATTCGAACCCGGGACCGCGGCGCAGCAGGCAGGGTCGCTACCGACTGCGCCAGACCGGTTGTCGAACCGGTGTGCGAACGAAGCCGCGGGCAAAAGCTAGTATTTAAATTAAATTTTACTGAATTATCAAGAAGATGATGTTTAGTCGAGGTATATGTTACATTACTTACCATTAGTCAGAATTGTCTAGGATTTTAAGTTATTTGTCAGGAGGTGCCATCACGCCCATGACGCCAGGTGTGCGCCAGGTACATGAGCGAGACAGCTATAATATTCACCGCATGCGACAGTGACAGAAACAGGCGATTTAGGGTGCGCGCCCGCGGGCGACAAAGTTACTCGACGACTTACGTATTTGTATGAAAAGTTGCGTCGCTTTGTGAGCGCACCTTCATACTAGCCCATGGTCGCGACAAAAAAGTCGCATCGAAAAGTCGCCCGTAGGCGCACCCTCTTATTGCAAGAACTTCCTCGTGTTATGCACCTATTCTTTAACGTATACATACATGATAGACAATATAGACATGAAACTAGGTAATACTAAAGTTTCAGTGCCACTCTTGGCAATTAAGGGGTTGAAAGAAGACAAAATTGTGACATTGCGTGAGCGTCAGGACCCCTGGACCACTACAGATATTTGATGTTTAGTACATACTAAAATTTAGTACCTATTTGATACTATTTGGTACCCGAGTACATATATTTGGTACCTCCACTGATATCGAAAAATCGAGCGAATAAAGTGGCCAGACATTCTGACGTCAGGATGTAAATTTTAGTATGTACTAAACATCAAATATCTGTAGTGGTCCAGGGGTCCTGACGCTCACGACATTGCAGTGACAGGTTGCCAGCCTGTCGCCTACGCCAGAATAACCACAATTTAAGACGATCGATACGATACAGGTAAATTCTCCACACGAACGCTCTCGACTATTTCCTCCCTGGTTTTTGAAGATAGAGCAATGATTTTTTCAACACAGATTATTATTATTTATATCTGTGTCGGACCGTTCTGATTTTTTTGCTATTTTTATTTTAAAAGACGCTAGAGCCAATCAAAAATTTCTAAAAACGGCCTTTTTCAATATGGCTCAAAAAAAGGTGTGATACTCAAGATCGGTAACAATTAGCCAAAAAATCTAAACGGTCCGACACAACACAAATTATTTTATTGTTATTCAGATTCTCAAATTTCGTTCCGTTTAAATAAGTTTTGAAAGAGGAAACAGTCGAGAGCGGAACTTCGATTGTAAAGATTTTTTCGCAATATCTTTTAACTGGGTTGTTCTTAATGGACATTTTTTTCCGATAAATCTAGTTAATTACACTAGTATATTTAACTGGAATTCCCAAATTGGAAGGGGGACTCCTTTTCATTTTAGCATTTTCGCTCCCGTAGCGTCTTAACCCATATCCCACAGCCGACTTTTACGAAACGCACGAGATTTTTTTTTAGAAGAAATGTGGTGATGACATTTTTAACCCGTCCCACACGGGAGCTAATTTCCTTACTTCTTCAGTTAACTCCTTACTTTAACGTAATTTTTGTTTATTCCAGTAATTCAAAATGGCGGAGGTAGGGTTCCCCGGTCAGCACACGACGACGACCACGGTCACGTCCAGTACAACCGTGCAGACCAACATCCGGTTCGACCCGCTGTATGTGCGGACAGCGACTGGCGCACTCAAAGTGGTGCAAGTTGTAAGTGAACCTCCAAGAATCTCCATCCTCCATAGATTCATCATCCTCCTTGCGTTATCCCGGCATTTGCCACGACTCACGGGAGCCTGGGGTCCGGCTTTGACAACTAATCCCAAGATTTGGCGTAGGCGCTAGTTTTACGAAAGCGACTGCCATCTGACCTTCCAACCCGAAGGGTAAACTAGACCTTATTGGAATTAGTCCGGTTTCCTCACGATGTTTTTCTTCACCGAGAAGCGACTGGCAAATATCAAATGACATTTCGCACATAAATTCCGAAAAACTCTTTGGTGCGAGCTGGGGTTCGAACCCGCGACCTCCTGAACGAAAGTCGCACGTACTTACCGCTAGGCTACCAGCGCTCCATAGATTAAATATAAGAATATCATACCATCCCCATACATTGAAATGCGACCGCCTAAGAACGCGCATACACTACACCACTCATAGATGGCGCCACAAAAAATCTCTTGTAGCTTTCGATTATACTTGTAGATGGCGTTAAGTGTCACTTTTGACGTAAATTTATGGCTCGAAAGTGAACTTAACGCCAATTTGAGCATTTCCCGGCAACTTTGTACATAGCGACGTCAGTAAATTTTAATTGATCCTATTTTGTTACCAACATTTAGTAATATAAGTCGAGTTTCGTAAGATATATACAGGTTAATTGTTATAATTAAGAAAATATAGATACTAGAGAACCTTAAGACCCCTTATTCCTTAGAGCGCTCATCAATTTCACGAAACGGCCATCGATAGATGGCGTTGGCGCTCGGTACGCGAGCACCGGCAACTCAACGCGCGTTTCAACGCAGACACGAATAATCTTGATAGTTTTGAATTAAATTGCTAATAACATAATTTTCAATTTTATATGGGGACTCTTTATTTAATTTCATATTCATGGTATGTCACAATAAATCATTTCTATTCTATTCTATTCTATTCTATGGTAGTAGTAAATAAGGTATATGAATGTAGTAAAAGTATAGTATTAGTCTACATGTACATATATAAATTCAGGTTTCCTAATTGATTGATTCAACAACCAACACCGCTGAGCCGAAACTACGAAAGCTAGAAAGTCGAAATTTGTATAGATTGCATTAACAAAATTTCGAAGAGATAAGAATCGATTATGAAAATTTACACCCCTAGTAGAGGGAAAAAGGGGGTGAAAGTTTGTAGCGGGATCAATTTGTTTTTTTTTATTAGGAAAATTTTAGTTAGGAACTTGAAATTAGAGAATAGTTTAATAGTGATTTCTGTTTTTTAGGGTTCCGTAGTCAACTAGGAACTCTTATAGTTTCGCCATGTCTGTCTGTCCATCCGTCCGTCCGTCCGTCCGTCCGTCCGTCCGTCCGCGGATAATCTCAGTAGCCGTAAGCACTAGAAAGCTGAAATTTAGTAACAATATGTATATCAATCACGTCAACAAAGTGCAAAAATAAACAATGGAAAAAAATGTTTTATTAGGGTACCCCCCCCCCCCCCCCCCCCCACATGTAAAGTGGGGGCTGATTTTTTTTTTCATTCCAACCCCAACGTGTGATATATTTTTGGATAGGTATTTAAAAATGAATAAGGGTTTACTAAGAGTTTTGAATGATTCACGGTTATTTTCATTAGACTTATATTGACCGGGATATAGACCGTGATTACCTTTTTGATTTTTGTCGAGCTCCCGATATTTCGACGCAGTTGCATGCATCATGATCACGGAAAACTGACGAAGGCGGGTGGATGTTAAAGTTGTATAGACAGCGCGCGATCTACCCTCCTTCGCGCGCGTCGGCTACGTTCACTTTCAGCGTTACCACTGGTCGCGTTCACACTCGATGGTCTGTCCAAACACACTACACTCACAGTGTCACTACGTTTGTTCAATTCTGACTTCACCGGTTTTTTACACAAACAAATCACTAGATTCCATACATTAGATAGTTTGAAGCCATCCTCACGATTGAAATTTTTATATTTGTGAATCTCAATGGCTTCTCTGAATGGCTTCTTTGGCCGGTGAAGTCAGAATTGAACAAACGTAGTGACACTGTGAGTGTAGTGTGTTTGGACAGACCATCGAGTGTGAACGCGACCAGTGGTAACGCTGAAAGTGAACGCAGCAAACGCGCGCGAAGGAGGGTAGATCGCGCGCTGTCTATACAACTTTAACATCCACCCGCCTTCGTCAGTTTTCCGTGATCATGATGCATGCAACTGCGTCGAAATATCGGGAGCTCGACAAAAATCAAAAAGGTAATCACGGTCAATATAAGTCTAAAGGTTTACTAAGATCGTTTTTTGATAATATTAATATTTTCGGAAATTATCACAGTTATAGTGACTTTCATATTTTTATAAGAACAGCATGCACTTACGTCCAGAACAGTGACATTTGGTGCATTAGAACTGCTCATGATGTGTCACTTTTTAACCGTCGCCTCAAATCTGAGAGATTTGAGGCGAGGTTCTCAATTCGTCTGTGTTTTTTTTTTTTTTTTTTTTTTATCTTTGTTCCTCGATATCTCCGTTGTTACTGGACCGATTAAAAAAAAAATTATTGAATGTATATGAATACAAATAAAAAAAAAGTAGTAGATAAAAAAAAAATATCTGTCCCCTCTTTACATGTAGGGGTACCCTAATAAAACATTTATTATTATTAACGACCTTCCACATATTTATAATGAGCCCAAACATGATGGGGTTATGATGAGGAGAATAGCAGTTCTGTTGACCACCTCCTGACTCCATCATGAGAACTTGGACCTCGTCTAGTTCGATGGTGCTCGTCAGCCCAAATCTAATGAGCCCGAACATGATGGGGTTATGATGAGGAGAATAGCAGTTCTGTTGGCCACCTCCTGACTCCATCATGAGACCCTGGACCTCATCTAGTTCGATGGTGCTCGTCAGCCCAAATCTAATGAGCCCAAACATGATGGGGTTATGATGAGGAGAATAGCAGTTCTGTTGACCACCTCCTGACTCCATCATGAGACCTTGGACCTCATCTAGTTCGATGGTGCTCGTCAGCCCAAATCTAATGAGCCCGAACATGATGGGGTTATGATGAGGAGAATAGCAGTTCTGTTGGCCACCTCCTGACCCCGTCATGAGACCTTGGACCTCATCTAGTTCGATGGTGCTCGTCAGCCCAAATCTAATGAGCCCAAACATGATGGGGTTATGATGAGGAGAATAGCAGTTCTGTTGACCACCTCCTGACTACATCATGAGACCTTGGACCTCATCTAGTTCGATGGTGCTCGTCAGCCCAAATCTAATGAGCCCAAACATGATGGGGTTATGATGAGGAGAATAGCAGTTCTGTTGGCCACCTCCTGACCCCGTCATGAGACCTTGGACCTCATCTAGTTCGATGGTGCTCGTCAGCCCAAATCTAATGAGCCCAAACATGATGGGGTTATGATGAGGAGAATAGCAGTTCTGTTGACCACCTCCTAACTCCATCATGAGACCTTGGACCTCATCTAGATCGATGGTGCTCATCAGCCCAAATCTAATGAGCCCAAACATGGTGGAGTTATGATAAGTAGAATAGCAGTTCTGTTGAACATCTCCTGCCTGACTCCATCATCATGAGAACCAGAACCTCATCCTGGTCCCAAAATATAATAATAATTCAAACTCTCAACAAACTTCACGTATAACTTAAAATCCAAAATCATATGAAAAGCATGTCGAATGCTAAAATTGCATAAGGTGTAAAAAGGATCAAGATTTGTTTAGTCCACGGAAGTATAACTAAAGCATGGAAGCCATGCTAAAATAAGAGCTCGGTGACATGTATCTTACTCACACCACACTATTACCTTTTTTATATGAGCGAATGAGACAATATTCCACAACTTCTTTCGTTTTCTCGAAGGTTGTCCCTAAATGCTGATGTCAAAACGGACCTGGGGTCCATTTATTATACGGCAAAATTAAATATACGTTTGTCATTTCACACTCGGTCTCCATCTTTGACAACTGTACATAGTCGTATTATATTGGTTCGAGTTTTTAGCGCGACTTCAATGGTCGTCTTGACGATATTTATTTATTTTGTGAGGATTTCTGATAGATCGTGGAAAAAATAGCTCAGTGTATATTTGTGATAGTTCCAAGTTTCATTTCTGACTATGGCTTGTGTGATCAAGTGTTGCAAATCACATTCAGGAAGAAAAGAAAACACGCAAGAGGTTATATCATTTCATCGGTAAGTTTCTTGAGTTTTTGATAATATTTATTGATACGACCTGGCAGAAATATAAATGTACATATTAGTAGTTTATACAATTCAAATCTTATTCAATTCTGTATAGATTTTTGCATATTTTTTGGAAGTTTTCTCAAACTCGGAAAGGTTATGTTTTTTAACATAGTGATGTGATGTGTTTTATCGACCTTGCAATAATAACCTATCAATATTCATACCTTAAAAACGCCATCAATGATTATTGTTCTTTGTTATGATTCTCTTGTTATTTAGCTATTTTACAAATTCAACTTTATATATTTCTTAGATTTCCGAAGAAGAAGACCGGAGACACGAAGTTCAAGGTGCGATGCTCGCGGTTCCTTTACTCCCAAGATTCCACCAAAAAGAAGGCCAAGAAGCTGAAATGGAGCAGGCCCCCAGATGTCTCCCCAGGTGTCTACCTTTGACAATTGTACATAATCATATTATATTAGATCAAATATCTCGGCGGTCGTCTGGCCGGTTTTTAATTTAATTGTGTTTATTCCTGATAGATAGTTGATGATCCTGCTAAATTCTTATTTGTGATGTGTTCAAGTTCCTTGTGTGATTATGGCTTGTGTGATTAAGGACTGTAATTCACGTACATGGAGAAAAGAAAACTCCCAAGAACCTGTTGTGTTTCATTAGTGAATTTCGGTCAGTTATTGATACTATTATTTGTAGGATCTAAACAAAGCATAAAATACGATCTTTTCATAGTTTAAATAATAACTACTACCATGTTAAATTCTGTTCTGAAGTTTCTCCAAACTGTTTTTAGGTTATGTTTTTGTACTAGTGATGTGTCATTTTTATCGACGTCCCGACATTAACTCTATTGACATTCTTGCATTGAAAAGGACATAAAAATGATTAATGATGATCAGGTATCACAGACTGGGTAAATGGTAATGTAACATTTCTAGTGAATTAAACTTATAGTATTTTTTAGTTTTCCAGAAATTCTCAAACATTATTAAAAAGAAACTAACAATAGGTGAAACTATTGAAATAATAAATTTTGGTACCTACACTGCCGTTTTGTTTTATTTTCTATTTGATAGAGAAAATATTATTGAGGTAAGTTAAGTATAAGTAGATTCTTGAGTGGTGGACTAGAAATTAATAGAGGGATGCTACACGAATTAAATTACTTAGGTCTTTGCGTAAGGAGAAGAGAAGAATGTATTTATTTGTTTTATACTCGTATCTCCCATCTTCTATTTTTTACAAACTATTTAGGCCGATATTACACTATCATAGAAATATAGTCATAGACAACATGCCGTCCTTTTTATTCACGTTACAGAAAAAGGGAGGCATACAGACCTATGATCAGAGATATAGGTATGATAATGTAATATTAGGACTTGGTAAGAGAAGAGAAGTGACCGTTTATGTAGGTAAGTACATAAACAAACCATTTATTTGCAATCAGTAGGTACGGTTAGCCAAGAAGGCCAGAATGTATGAATATATGACTTTCATAGCCAAAAAGCCACATAATAATCCAAATGAAATGTTTATATCAATATTGTATGTTTTCGTTACTTTTATATATAAATAAAATAAAATAAAATAAAAATAAAAATAAAAAAGCCTTTTATTTCTTGCATTCTTACGTCAATAATTCTTAAAGATTTGATTATATTAATTTCATTTAAATTCGGTCTATTATAATTATAATTACTAATTTATTACATATAATTAATTATGTCAAATATAGTTCCATACGTCATTTGTTTGCAAGAACCCCTTCTCGGGTGAAGGCCTCCTCCAGAGTAAGCCAGTTGGATCTGTCTTGGGCTTTTTGTATCCAGTTTTTTCCTGCCACCTTAACTATCTCGTCCGACCATCGCGTGTATGGTTTTCCGCTAGCACGTTTTCCTTGCGGTCCTGGCCATATGGTTATTTGTTTCGCCCATCTGTTCGACTTCATCCTGGCGACATGGCCAGCCCATCTCCATTTTTGCTTTTTTGCGTACTGTAGCGCGTCTATCACCTTGGTTTTAGATCGGATAATGCTGTGATTGATTTTTTGGATTTTTCTAATATTAGTAATACTTCTCTCCATACTTCTTTGGCATGTCGTTATTTTTGTTTTAATATTTTTGGTAAATTTCCAAGTTTGCGCTGCGTATGTGAGGGATGGTAGTAAGCATGAATCCATGATTTTCTTTTTGAATTTAATAGGCATTGACGTGCTCTTGAGAACTTCTTTTTGGCTCCAGAATTTGTTCCAGGTGATCTTGATTCTCCTGTCGACTTCGTGTTCAATATTTTTCATGTCAAAGGATATTTGTTTTCCGAGATATATGTAGTCTTTAACGTACTCCATTTTTGTATCATCGATATACAGTGGTTTTTCCGTACTATTAGTCATTAATTTTGATTTGCTGAGATTTATTTCTAGCCCTGTCTCTCTACTAGCAGCCTGTAGAGTGTGTATCATATATTCCAGGTCCGTAAAACGTTCTGAGAGCAGGACGATGTCGTCGGCAAACCTTAGGTGATTTAGGTATTTACCGTTAACTGGCAGCCCTCGGCCAGACCAATTCAGCTTGCTAATAATCGCCTCTAGTACTGCTATAAAAATCTTCGGTGACATTGGATCGCCCTGCCTCACGCCTCGTTCTATTTTTATTGGCGGACCGATACTTTCCAGTTGGACTCTACTTGTGGTATGTTTATAGAGTTGTTTTAAGACTTCTATGTACTGGAGCTCTACTTGTTGTTCTTTTAATGCCTCCCATATTGACAAGTGAGATAAAGTGTCAAAAGCTTTTTGATAGTCTATGAAGGCAATGTAGTAGACAAAGTAACATCCCTAGCTAACACAAAACCAGGGACCACCTACCAAAAAGAGCAATAACTAGCATATATCCATCCTTTTTCAATACATTATCTAAGTCATAAGGAAGTCAAGGATGAGTATATGCATTTTACACGAATTTTTATTAGGGGGGCTTGGTTTAGTCGCAGTTTACGGCACTTCTCGGAACTATCGCGCTGCTTACGAAAGCTAGGTGCGCCGGACGATCAAACGCAGGTCCGTTGTCTTCGAGCGCTCGGCGCAGACTGAGCGGGCTCGCGTTAGCACAGTGTCTTTTATTCGAATTTTAGGTGTTTTAAAAACATATCTATCGACAGAAAGGTATGTCTTATATGTATGATTTTTTTTTATAGGTCAATAAGAAGTTCTAGTTTAGGATAATATTATTTAAGAGTTACAAAAAATGCAGGAATCGCAGGAAAAATACATAATGTAAACCTCTTTTTATCGAAAAAATGGGGAGGATACGGAAGGTTATTTATCCACCATTTCAAGTAATTCTTAAAATGTCAAAGTATTAGCTAACTCGTACAGGATATAACAAATAGGATTGTGATCATTTATTACCCCAAATAACATTTTTAACAGCACAATCACGATTCTAAACGAGCTATTCCACTACGAAATTTGAAAACGTCTTCCGAAAAAACTGATTTTTCGGAAGTATAAAAAGACATATTTTAAAGTAGTACCAATTGACTTTCTAGCTTAAGATATGTACTTTTAGGAACATTATCATTTTTTTAATAATCATTTATAGTTTCTTTATAATTTTGAATGAAAAAGGTTCTATTTTGCAAAAAACGCTCGTCTTTAGGAATAAGGCCTCTTAATGACGAAATAAAACGTAGGTACTAAAATCTCAATTCATCAAAAAAATCTTGGCAACAAAATAAGAATAATAAAAACAAATTTAACTTTTTCCTTAATTTTTGTACAAAATTTCGAGAACTGCTGATCTACAAATAATCGATGGCAACAAGGCATTTTTGTGTGGCGCCATCTATGTGTGGTGTAGTGAATGCGTGTTCTTAGGCGGTCGCATTTTAATGTATGGGATGGTATGATCTTCTCATATTTAATCTATGCTTCCTCCTACCCTTATCCCACGTTATGTGGGGTCGGTACAATATGTCTTCCTCTTCCATTCTCCTCTATCTTTCGTCATCTCGATACACATCTTTTATTCTCATATCCTCTTTCACACAATCCATCCGTTGTTTGGGTTTATCTCTCCCTCACCATCCATCAACATTCATCTCCATTCTTTTGCCTATATGACATCCCTCTTCATGACGTGACCGTACCACGCCAATCTGCCACTCCTCAAGTGCCAGATCTAGGGGCGCCTGATGCGTCGATCAGCCATTGGCAGGGCCTCCATAAATGTCTTCATGGTTTTCAAGGTTCCACATTTACTGTGAGGGTGTGATAAAAAATAGATTAGGCTGTTATCTGTGTCTAGCCGTTTAAATTGTTTATTATTGTTGTTATCGCTAGGCTACTAGACTCTTATCGAATTTGGCACAAGAAATGATTGTTTCCTGTAGTATTTGACATAAGAAACCAATTTTTATACAGTTTGGGTATTAAGTGTATGATTAAAAATGTGTGTAATATTTATTTTATCTTTGGCCACCGAAAACGCTGTCAGACGTGTAGTGACGTCATAGAACCTAACTTAACTTCATGTCGAGTCAATCACTGACATGATGAACTTTATGCCTCATAACTTAAATGTCAGAAAATTTTGTGCTCAATTCGATTTACGTCATGCGCAGACAATCTATAGATTAACATGGCTATTGATGTTTTTGCCTAATTAAGTTAAAGTAAACTTTATAAATGTTTTTTTGTGGTTTTCAAGTCGTAATAAAATATGGTAGTATTTTTTTTCGGTTAATTGAACAGTAATACATAATATAAAATAGACTTCAAAAAAGGGTCAAGTAGCCTAGTAGTAGGAGTGTACAAGTTTCTAATGGGGTGGCAACGCGCATGTGACACTGTTTGAGTTCCAGGCGTCCATAGTTTACGGTGACCGCTTTACATCAGGCGGGCCGTATGCTTGTTTGCCACCGCCGTAGTATAAAAAGCCTATATAGCGTTGTTCGAAGTAAGCAAAATGAAAATGTAACGTTTGTTCTCAGGTGTCCAGTTTGCTGGGCTTCATCAGCGTGCAGGCCGCTCGCTTCCAGTACGCGGGATACGGCTCCTTCTACTCATGGATCTCGATGATCGCCTTTTGGTATGTACTCATGCACCTCTTTTAAGAGGGGAAATGCATTACGCATACCACCCAGGCGCGGGGATGGGCCTGGGATGGTTATGTGGGTCTCCCTAGGCTGATGAGACCTGGTTTACCCACTAAAACCCCTCTGTCGCCATCGCCTTGCTATAAGGCGAGGTCTCAGGCAATCCCCGCTAAAAGTGACGTCCACCCCCTCTCGATTACCTGACAGTCCTCGACCTGTCATAAAAAAAGAAGCGAAAGGTATCGCGCGCAAAAACTACTTGTGCCCCCGCGCCGACGATTGGCTAAGGCCCGAGCGTCTCTCAGCGTCTTCGGGCCCAAACTATATAATAAAATTCCACTCGAGATAAGAAATGAAGGCAGTGATGTAATTTTTATTAAAAATAAGTTAAAGGCTTTACTTATAAAAATTGCTTGTTATGATATTAATGAATTCCTGGCATAAAAATGAAATTAATTTAATTTAATGTATAATTTTGACCGATTGTTTATAAATTTAAAACATATACCTAACTGAAATTATGATTCTTATGTAATTGTAATAATATCTATCGCATAATTTAAACCTAGTCTTAAATGCATGTTATTGTTTTTATATGACTTGTAAAAATCTATATTTTTTTACCAATAAAGATCTGAAATCCTGGCATAAGTTGACTTCTTACCAGCTAGCTTGCCTGCGGTACAGAAATATCAACGTATTGAACACAACTGCTATGTCGCCGGCATAGGCCGGTCTTGTTTGAACACACATACGTGTCACTGGCATAGGAGTTCGATTGTTCTGATCACAGACCTTGTGTCACCGGCATAGGAGAAGGTTTGATCACAAACCTTGTGTTCTTCTTCTTCTTTCTTTTCTAACAGAGCTCGGATACCGGTAAAATTTTCAAACCGTTATCATGTACTTGCGGCAAAACCTTTAAATTTCGTTTTCGCTCAAAAAACCGCTATTTTGAAACCGGTTTTTAGGGAACGCTTTCATAAAGGTTTCGTTCGATTAACCGGTTTATAACAAAATAAACCGGTTTATTCCGTAGCATGATAGGTAATACTGTTCTAACCAAACCAAAAAAGGCACTGCGTGAACGTAGGTACAATATTTACGCGCCGCCGGTGCGTCACGCCGCTCGTCGAATAAAACGGTTTATTTCAGTTAAAATAAAGTTTTCATAACGTTCGCGTTCTTTACAAAGTTCGGAGTTAAATCGAAATAAACCGGTTTCAACCGGTTCTGTTCCGAGCCTTGCTTTCGAAGAATATTAACGAGTCCTTAAACTTCTAGGTTCACCGGGATTCTACTCGGCCTATACCTGTTCCACCTGGTGGAGAAGTTCTACAAAATTCCGTGGCTGAGGCTAGAGCTCGGGTTCTGTGCGCTGTGGGCCTTCTTCTACCTGATAGCGGCCAGTCTGGTCGTCTCCATATTCAATAACGCCGGCTACTCTGCTGCCGCGGTAAGTTATAATAGAGGAAAACATCTAGATAGGTAGATTCAATGGTTGAAAAATCCATTTTCAGTTTTTTAACCATTTTCAGTTTTTTATCAAATGTGCTTTCTGAGAGAATGAATTTGCACACAAACAATTAAGAGTGTTAAAAAAATGAAGTGTCACGAAATGGCCGCATTTCAGCATATTAATGGCGACTTCCAGCGATGACCATTAATTAATAAAATCACTAAGACAAAATGAAACAAACATAAAGCAACAAAAAGACTAAACCGAAATAAGTTACAATATTAGACAAATGGTTCGAAAACAAAGCGTATACATGGATAAAATAATCACACAATGATAACTTGAATGCATACTTACTTACGTCATGTATTATTTTGTAAGATTTTTCTAACACAATAATTTATTGTTAAAGAAATAAATTAAATGAAATGAAAATCACGTTACATAAGTTACGAGTTTCTGATATCATCAACATTCGCTCCTTTTCACATCTAAAATGCTGCGTTTAATAGTCTTTGATAAATGGGCGTTTTCTAAAATAAATCTTCTCAGAATCACGAGCTGATTCGATCCCGACGATAAAAAAATGTGTCCCAAATTTTCCATACAAAATTAGAGTTTCCTATACGTCACGCGCGTAGTAGTTTAGTAGGAGGTAGGGCATAGCGAATGATATTCCGCTTTGTGTGGTAGGGCACAGCACAGCGGATATCGTCTCGTTCGAATCTAGAGCAGAGCCCAACTGGGGTAGTACCTCCGCCTTACAGAAGACCGCAGCCAAATAGCACTAGACCCTACTCATAGTGTTGTGTTCCTGTCGGTGAGTAAGGTTGCCAGAGCTCAACGAGGGTGCGGTGTGCTTACGGGAGGACTTACGGAACTAACTTGTTCCGTTTATAGTCCTTTGAGTCGTCGGCAACCCGAACCCTCCTTGGAACTTGTACACTCCTTTTTGCTGTGTACTTAACACAGCAAAAGGGAATGTACAAGTTTCTAATGGGGTGGCAACGCGCATGTGACACTGTTTGAGTTGCATGCGTCCATAGGTTACGGTGACCGCTTTACATCAGGCGGGCCGTATACTTGTTTGCCACCGACGTAGTATTAAAAAAAAAGTAAGAGAAAAAAAATTAGGAAACATTTTTTTATCGTCAGGATCGAATCAGTTCGTGATTCTGAGAAGAATGAGCCCAGACACGTCCAGATCTAGTGAAATTGGATAATAAAGATTTATTTTGGAAAACGCCCAAATAAAAAAATTGTCCCCAGTTCTTCGGCTACGCTGCAATGTTTGCGTACGCCATCGACGCGTTCCTGAAATTCCGCGCCGTGCAGGCGGGCGGACTGGCGCAGGGCACGCGAGTGGTCTCCAAGCAGACCACGTCCGCCGTCACCGTCACGCCGCCTAGGGAGGGGTATTAAACTAGTCAAATAAGCTACTGAGAACCCCGCCTGGTGGGCACTCTGCTCAGATGCCGGAACTGAGCGGGTTCTCGCTATACCTGGGTCAATTTTTTTTTCAAAGTTGTCCACCTCGCTTTTTTAGTAACATGGGTATTTTTTATGCAATTCATACATAATCGCGAGGTCTTTCGATCGTGATAGGAGAAAAAAATGTACCTAGATTTCTATACATTTTTAAAAGCTTCCATTCCGTTACCGCCATAAAAAATGTATGAAAAAAATGGTAACGGAATGGAAAAAAACCTTGGAACACTTTTTGTCTCCTATTAGGATTGAAAGAGCTCGCGATTCTGAGTGGAAAAATCACATAAAAATTCCAAATCCAAATAAAACCGGCCAAGTGCGAGTCGGGCTCGCGCACAAAGGGTTCCGTAGCAGCAAATAAAAATTACAGTTAAATCAACCTATCTCAAAAACTATAAGAGATACTTTGATCAAACCAAAAATCGTTGAAAGAGTTAATTAGCATGCATCACCTCTATTTTTTTTAGAATTTTATACCCCGTAGTTATAAAAATAGAGGGGGGGGACATACTTTTTACGACTTTGAGAGCTGATATCTCAAAAACCGTTCACTTTAAGAAAAATGTTTTTTAGAAAACTTTATATCATTTTAAAAGACCTTTCCATTGATACCCCACACGGGTATGTACATCGAAAAAAAAATTTTCATCCCTCAGTTACATGTATGGGGGGCCCCACCCCCAATTCTTTTTTTTACTATTTAGTGTCATAATTTTGTAGCGGTTCATACAACACATATTCCCATCAAATTTCATCACTGTAGTACTTATAGTTTCCGAGTAAATCGGCTGTGACAGACGGACAGACGGACAGACGGACAGACGGACAGACGGACATGACGAAACTATAAGGGTTCCGTTTTTGCCATTTTGGCTACGGAACCCTAAAAAAAGTGGGGTGGACGACTTTGAAAAAAAAAAAAATGGCCGCCAGGTGTGTTATAAATTTCGATCGGTTTCTAACGTAGTGCGCCATTTTTCTGGTAGTAGTGAATGTGTTAAGCTATAATGAGTAGTAGGGAAGTTTCCGAAATTGCGGCATCTAGGCACCTTGCGTCTATGTTAAGCTATGTTCTAGTTATAGTATTTTATTTGATAAACAGCATATTTAATTGGTACTAAGGCATGAGTGCACGGTCATATTGGGCGTGCGGCGTGGATGTCATACAATTGAAGCTCATACAAGTGTCGAGTAGACGCTGCATAGGGTGGACGCTCTGTAAGCGACGTGTGAGTGCGTTTTCACATTATCCGATCCGATATCGGACCGATAATCCATACATTACAGGCGCCATCTTGGATTTTTTCTATTGAGATCCATCCGACATCCGATATCGGATCGGATAATGTGAAAACGGTCTGAAGCGGGGCGGACTCGCCCTTGGGCACGCTATGCGTCGACTGAGGACACTTGTATGAGCTTCCATTGTTTGACGTGCACGCCGCACGCTCCGCCCAGTTGCACGATAAAAGCGTGCACTCAGACCTTACACTAACGGTTCAGCCACGACATTGGTCTAAGCGCTACAGCGGGGAGCGGCGGCCATACATTGGAGCGAGACACAGCGATGGGACTTTTCATTCGCACGTATGGCTGCCGCTCACCGCTGTCGCGCTTAGACCAATGTCGTGGTTAGGCCGTAAGGCGGGTCCACACAGTGCTAATCGCTCTGTATGGCTTCGCCTATACGCGTAAACCTGGGCCATTTTTTCAAAGTTGTCCACCCTACTTTTTTTGTAACATGGGTATTTTTTACGCGATTCATACTCAGAATCGAGAGCTCTTTCGATTCTGATAGGATAGGATGTCCTATTAGGATTGAAAGAGCTCGCGATTCTGAGTGGAAAACACATAAAAATTTCCAAATCCAAAAAAAAGTGGGGTGGACCACTTTGAAAAAAAAAAAAGGCCACCTACACTTGCAATTAGGGATATACACATTTTATTATATGGTTAACTCTTTCGCGTCGAGTAGACATTGCAATGTTAAATGCACCAATAAAGGTCGGATTTTTAGTACTTAAGACTCCAGTGGCCTGTTTCACCACAGTGACAATTTTCGACCGACATTGATCGCCGTTCGTTGCCTGTTCAACAAAGAAATATTGACGATGTTATTTTCTGTGTCAATGACACTGTGGTAAAATAGGCCACTGGTCGATTGTTTTTTTAAGCTATTATCTTCAATCTAATATCTTCTTAGTATTATTGCTATAGGACACATTCTACGCACTGGGTAATCATTGACAAACTAAAATCTTCTATATATATATTTAAAAATATTTTAAGCGGGTTACTCACGTATTAAGTCGATATAGCGTTCGACATGTTTCGGTCCAATTTTGTGACGTCGCCCGCAGTCCTCAGCAGTCCTCAGCAGCCGCGCGCACCGAGCAAGCGCCCGCAGTATGCGTCGCGCTCTCGACATGTAAAGGCGGGGTCGCTACTCTTGAGAAAGGTTCTCGAAATTGAACCGAAACATGTCGAACGCTATATCGACTTAACCACTTGACAGTCCAGCCCGCGCGACTATATTCCGGTCAACCGTCCGGGTTTTTAAGCGACGCGCGCAGCGCGCTGCGCATTCACAACTTTTTACAAAAACGTCTGTATCTTCTAAACTACACAAGGTATAGTTCAAAAAAAAATACTTCGGTATAAATGAACGTACAGTACTTGAAATAAAATTATAGTGATAGTAAAATATGTATGATTATATACTATAAATCAAGGTTAAACTTATGTAATCGAAAAAAAATGAAGAATTTTTTTATTTGACTATTACTTAAATTATAGGAAATTTTGAGCGATGACCCCCTTTTTTTATTACGTATTAGAGAAATATACAATTTTACCTTTATAATGATACCACAGCCAACACATACAGTTCTCATGAAGATATCCAAAAAAAATTAAACAAATTCAAAATCAAACACAAACACGCGGAGTTTGACAAGGCACTGCCGAATTTATTTTTTCATTCACTAAGTAACGAGCGTACACTGCCATCTATACTTTTTGTAGCAAACTATGTAGTTAGGCTACGTTATTGTATCAAGAGAATAAGTAAATAATGCCGCAATATTTCGCTAGATCTCACTTTAATCAACTGTGTCTCCATCCCCTCTTTTGGATAGTAAGGTATCGTGGGACTGTCTACCGGAATTTTATTTTGGATACTATGCTATCGTAGGACTGTCAAGTGGTTAATACGTGAGTAACCCGCTTAAAATATTTTTTTAAATATGTATGAGTCTCATGGGAGTTTTATAGTTAAAATCTTCTATCATTAATTGTTAAGTAAAATATTAGTGGATAATATTCTTATGAACAATATAGGATAGTTGGAAAAGACAGCTTCAATATATTTGACCCACTTATTATTTAAAGTTGATTTCTTCTTACTGAATATAAGCTATGTCTTAATCAAAATAATTTACCTATGTGCTACAATCGACATGACTTTGTATATTTAATATTAGTTAGCTAATTTATATAATTATAAGGATAACAAAAAAAACCGACTGCAGTATCAGAATTATATACTTTGAAAACTGTTTACATATCGTCACTACTTTTTAAAAAACTTGTATCTTCGTCTGTCAATGAAAAGAAAATTGTGGTAAGTATGTATGGAATGCATATAGACTTACTGCGTTTTAAGAGCGTTATAACATTTCGGCGTCGGGCGAAATTAGGTATTTTACCCGCCGCGCGAGCCCAATATGCCGACCCTTTCTAGCACGTCTTATCACTCGCTCGCACTACAATAATGGACAAAACAATCTTGATCCTTTCTATGGAATTTTGATAACAACCACAATCTACTATCTCGATATAAACTTTTGGTTTCTAATAAACATTATTTTGTACGAAAATACGAGAATATAGCGCGAAATAATATCAATTATGTTAAAATTTATTTAAAAAATTAAAGTAATAATTATAAAAGTAGATCCCATCCCAAATATTTGCTTTTGTTATATGATAAGTATTAGAGTAAAGTATATATTAATATGATGATAAAATAAGACAAATACAATTCTAATTACTTCAAGGTGGTGCTCAGGGTCTGATGATGGAGCCAGATGGTGGTCACCAATACCAATGAACAATATGACTATACAACTTCGTGGTTTACATGTCATTCTAGCATTTTCACTTTCACATTTCAAGTGCATATACCACGAGTATAGGTTTTCGGGTGTGCTGATTTAAAAATTAATGACCGATTTGGAATCTGACATTGCTGACTGTCACTTTGACACAAAAGTCATCATGGGTGTCGTAAAATAGGTTTTAGGGGTGCTGATTCCAAAATTAATGACCAATGTGGAATCTGACATTGCTGACTGTCACTTTGACACAAAAGTCGTCATGGGTGTCGTCAAATAGGTTTGCGGGGTGCTGATTCCAAAATTAATGAACAATGTGGAATCTGACATTGCTGACTGTCACTTTGACACAAAAGTCGTCATGGGTGTCGTAAAATTGGTTTTAGGGGTGCTGATTCCAAAATTAATGACCAATGTGGAATCTGACATTGCTGACTGTCACTTTGACATAAAAGTCGTCATGGGTGTCGTCAAATAGGTTTGCGGGGGTGCTGATTCCAAAATTAATGAACAATGTGGAATCTGACATTGCTGACTGTCACTTTGACACAAAAGTCGTCATGGGCGTCGTAAAATAGGTTTTAGGGGGTGCTGATTCCAAAATTAATGACCAATGTGGAATCTGACATTGCTGACTGTCACTTTGACACAAAAGTCGTCATGGGTGTCGTCAAATAGGTTTGCGGGGGTGCTGATTCCAAAATTAATGAACAATGTGGAATCTGACATTGCTGACTGTCACTTTGACACAAAAGTCGTCATTGGTGTCGTAAAATTGGTTTTAGGGGGTGCTGATTCCAAAATTAATGACCAATGTGGAATCTGACATTGCTGACTGTCACGTTGACACAAAAGTCGTCATGGGTGTCGTCAAATAGGTTTGCGGGGGTGCTGATTCCAAAATTAATGAACAATGTGGAATCTGACATTGCTGACTGTCACTTTGACACAAAAGTCGTCATGGGTGTCGTAAAATTGGTTTTAGGTGGTGCTGATTCCAAAAATAATGACCAATGTGGAATCTAACATTGCTGACTGCCACTTTGACACAAAAGTCATCATGGGTGTCGTAAAATAGGTTTTAGGGGTGCTGATTCCAAAAATAATGACTAATGTGGAATCTAACATTGCTGACTGTCACTTTGACACAAAAGTCATCATGGGTGTCGTCAAATAGGTTTCCGGAGGTGCTGATTTGAAAATTAATGACCGATTTGGAATCTTGACATTGCTGACTGTCACTTTGACACAAAAGTCGTCATGGGTGTCGTCAAAAAGGTTTCTGGGGGTGCTGATTCCAAAATTAACGACTATTTTGGAATCTCACAGTGCTAATTGTCATTTTGACACAAAAGGAATCATGGGTGTAGTCAAATAGTTTTTAGGGGGTACTGATTCCAAAATTAATGAAATGATTTAAAAAGTAATGACCGATTTGGAACCTGACATTGCACAGTACCCCTGGAAACCTATTTGACGACACCCATAACGACTTTTATGTCAAAGTGACAGTCAGCAATGTCAGATTCCAAATTGATCATTAATATTGAGATCAGTACCCATGAAAACCTATTTGAAGACACCCATGATCACTTTTGTGTCAAAGTGACAGTCAACAGTGTCCGATTCCAAATTGGTCATTAGTTTTCAAACACCTCCGGATACCTATTTGACGACACCCATGACGACTTTTGTGTCAAAGTGACAGTCAGCAATGTCAGATTCCAAATTGGTCATTAATTTTGGAATCAGCACCCCCTAAAACCTATTTTACGACACCCATGACGACTTTTGTGTCAGAGTGACAGTCAGCAATGTCAGATTGAACATTCGTCATTAATTTTGGAATCAGCACCTCCTAAAACCTATTTTACGACACCCATGACGACTTTTGTGTCAAAGTGACAGTCAGCAATGTCAGATTCCACATTGGTCATTAATTTTGGAATCAACACCCCCTAAAACCTATTTTACGACACCCATGACGACTTTTGTGTCAAAGTGACAGTCAGCAATGTCAGATTCCAAATTGGTAATTAATTTTGGAATCAGCACCCCCTAAAACCTATTTTACGACACCCATGACGACTTTTGTATCAGAGTGACAGTCAGCAATGTCAGATTGAACATTGGTCATTAATTTTGGAATCAGCACCTCCTAAAACCTATTTTACGACACCCATGACGACTTTTGTGTCAAAGTGACAGTCTGCACTGTCAGATTCCAAATTGGTCATTCATTTTGTAATCAGCACCCCCTAAAACCTATTTTACGACACCCATGACGACTTTTGTGTCAGAGTGACAGTCAGCAATGTCAGATTGAACATTGGTCATTAATTTTGGAATCAGCACCCCCTAAAACCTATTTTACGACACCCATGACGACTTTTGTGTCAAAGTGACAGTCAGCAATGTCAGATTCCACATTGGTCATTAATTTTGGAATCAGCACCCCCTAAAACCTATTTTACGACACCCATGATGACTTTTGTGTCAGAGTGACAGTCAGCAATGTCAGATTGAACATTGGTCATTAATTTTGGAATCAGCACCCCCTAAAACCTATTTTACGACACCCATGACGACTTTTGTGTCAAAGTGACAGTCAGCAATGTCAGATTCCACATTGGTCATTAATTTTGGAATCAGCACCCCCTAAAACCTATTTTACGACACCCATGATGACTTTTGTGTCAAAGTGACAGTCAGCAATCTGAGGTACTACATATTCGTAATCTGAAAGTAATCAAGTCAATAATTTCAGTTATTTTGAATCGACTATGATTCCGAATTATTGGTAATAGTAATGATTGTATAGATGATTAGTGATTCCTTTACATGTAATGGTAATTTACCGTTTCACTTGATTACATTACAAGTAATCTGACACCCAGTAGTGTCAGATTACAAAGTAAAATCAAGTAATCGTGTAATCCGGAATCGATTACGATTTCCCCATCTCTGGGTTTAGTTATATGGTTCATTGGTACTGGTGACCACCATCTGGCTCCATCATCAGACCCTGAGTACCACCTCTTGTCAAAGGTCTTGTTGAGACGAACCCAACGAGCCTAAACACGAAGTCGTTTACTTACATGGTTCACTGGTACTGGTGACCACCTTCTGGCTCCATCATCAGATCCCGAGTACCATCTTGATGTGTCTTATCATCTTGACCGTATTGTAATTTTCACATTTTTATCATCACAACGTTGTAATACTTTAACATTCAAACATAACAAAGTATTACAAAAGCAAATATTTACGGATCTAGGATCAAATTCGTTGGTCGCTGTTTACACACACACAATGCGAGGATAGCCCGTGTAGAAACAAGGCGTCCGACCCACACAACAATAAATATTCTCGACGTTTGCGATGAAAACTCGGAGACCAAAGCGACATACGTCTTACCTGCTCGAGCTCCGGCGCGGCACTGAAATCGCAGGCGTCCGTCGCCGGTAAAATAGCGACAGGAAGGCTAGTTTTCAAAAAATTGGCAAAAAATCATGATAAAATATTATAACGACAAATGGATAACAGCAGTTTAAGCACATTGTGCAGATTATTTATATACTAAAATAACTTCGATAACATGTAGATTTTCGGAGAAATGATCACTTGTTTCGATGTATTTTCAAGACAAAATTGAGTTCGTTTTACTTTCAATTTCTCAATTTCAAAGGATTAAATGATAAATATTGTTTAATGGGCCTTAAGTACAAGATATTTGGAACTTAAATTAACCTCATTTATGAGAGTGATTTTATCAAATTGTACATAATAAGAGCTCCGAATTCTGTGCTTCACGCGGTTTATCCTAAACGAGCATCAGAAAAACAATCATTACTAATTGAAAAAGCTTTTTTTTTCATATGTTTTTTATTTAACCGACAGTTAATAAGATGTTCTAACTGAAACAAGTACTTTCACTGTCTTTTAGTATGAGTAAAGTGTACAATTTTGTCGATAAATATTGTGCATTTTACAATATATCGCCTTTTTTTGTCATAGCGCTCTTAACTTTGAGGAGCAGCGTGAGATACGAGATTTTTTCAAAGTAGTGACGATATTTAAATTTCTTATATATAAGAAAATGCAATTATTTATACTACAGTCGGATTTGATTTTGAAATACGAATTACGTTCTAACAAATTTAACATAACGCCAGGGATCGGATACCGGTATCTTTTTTGGAACGGTTCCGTACGTTGACCCTAAACGGGCCTAAACCATTATTATAACGTTACTGATTCATTAACCGGTATTCATTTTCGTTCAGTCAACAAACATTTATAAGTGAGAACCGTTCCGAAAAATAATGAATATTAAATGATCGTTCGTTAAAGAACGGCTCGCGGGAACGAAATTGAAATGGTTTTTCAATTCAAGAATTTGAACGAGCCCGATGCGTCGGTATTTACAAAGGGAAACGCTCGCTACCTACGTAGACGGGCGGCTCAGAACTGAAAATATCGGTTTTAAGAACGTTATATTTCTGTTTATATTAATTTCGTTATAACTGTTAATACCGAAATGATTCTGTTGGTTCATTTGAACGTTACTGTAATGAACCGTTCTTTTAGGGGGAACGAAATAAGAACCGTAACCGAAATTATTTTGTTCGCGCTGAACGAAATTTATAACAATTTACGAACAATAACAAATGTTATTTGGGAACGGGTTCCGATCCCTGCATAACGCATAGGATTTAATTTTTATCACTAAGAACAAAAATGTACTTAAGTGCTTTTTTTTGTTTATATTTTTTGTATTATTTAAGTGAAATTAATGTAATAACCAAAGAATAATGACAATCAATATTTCTTAATATTCAAAATATAAAATCACGTTATTTTTGTATGCAATATTTCTTATATTGGGTTGGTAAGAAAGTAATGAGCGAATCATAACCAATATTGTAATTTTTATTTAATTTATTATTTTAATCATTTATCAAAAATATAACGGCCTTCGTTATCTACTACTTGTCTCCATCGTTCTGGTAAAGAATGAATAGCATCGGCGAAGAAGTTCTTAGGTTTTGATTCAAAAAACTCAGCTATGTAATGTCGTAGATGGGCTTGATCATCGAACTTTTTTTCATTCAAGGCATTGCTTAGCGATCTGAACAATGCGTAATCCGTAGGTGCCAAGTCTGGAGAGTACGGTGGATGAGGTATCACTTTCCAACCTAGCTCCAATAGCTTTAGCCGAGTCACTTTTGCAATGTGTGGGCGAGCATTGTCGTGTAAGAAAAAAACTTTAGCATGCTGTGGACGATTCTGACAGATTTTTTGGTTTAAATTTTCAAGCTGATTACAGTATACTGATGCGGTAACAGTCATTCCACTTGGTAGGAGTTCCCAGTGAATAATACCATGAATATCCCACCAAACGGACAGCATAACTTTTTTCGGGTGAGGCTCTGTTTTTGGTGCCTCTATTCCTTTTTCGTTTGGAGCTAGCCACTGACGTTTGCGTGTGTCATTTATATATAAGACCCATTTTTCATCTCCAGTGATAAGATGGTCCAACCAGTTGAATGTGCGGCGAAAAGACAGAAGTTGTATGCAGATATCGGCACGGCGGTTTAGTTGATCTCTATCAAGTTCGTGCGGTATCCAAACACTGTATTTGTAGTTTTTTCCCAACTCGTGTAAATGTGTTTCTATGGTGACATGAGAGCAGCCTAACTCGGTAGCAAGAGTACGACTCGTTAGCCTCGGATCTCCTTCAATTAAGGTTTTTAATTTGGCTACATCAATCTTCACCGGTCGACCAGACTTAGGTTGATCTGATAATGAAAAGTCGCCACTACGAAACCGCTGGAACCATCGTTTCGCCGTGGCCTCAGACACAACTTCAGGAGCAACACGCTGACATATATTACGCACTGCTTCGGCGGCTGAATGGCCAGACTGAAATTCATATAGTAAGCAATGCCTTACATGCACTTTTAATTCGTCCATTTTCTTCCTTATATTAGCTCGGCGACAGCTAGTGAATGACTGACGAGAAACTGTGCGACTCGCCCTTTATATACTTTCGACCATAGAAGATTCTAGAACACTCTCAAAAATTTTATGTGGAATTCAATCGATCGCTCATTACTTTCTTACCAACCCAATAGAAAAATCGCTCAACCATTTTGGATTGTATATTTGTATTTTATATTATTCTTCTATTTCATATGGAATTATTCGTATATGCATCAAATCAGCAATATTTTTATGCATAATCTACTCTTAAACAGCTAGCACTATATACAAGAATAAATTTTAATGTAATATTATGAATTTTAACACTTTCGGGGCCGGACTGCATACTGACTGCAGTTATTATGTAAACTGCAGTACGGAGTACAAAATACATTCAATTTGCAGTCCGTCAGACTAGTAAAAAAATATTTTGGTAAAATGCAGCATGAATTTTGACAGCTTCTTTGACATTTTGTAAATAAACTGTATGGCCACTTTATTTAATTTGACTAAATATTTTAGTAACTGAGTAATTCCCGAAAAGTTTGTAGTTTTGTATACTTGAATCACGTCTCAGATTTTGATAAAAATTGGTAGGCTGATAGTCCATGATGCTGAGTAAGATCCACTAAGTTTTCCAAAATATTCTAGGTAGTTTGTATGAAACCTTCCTTTTTGTTACCAGAATCCTATACATTTTGTTTAGTTGTCTTGTTTATTAGGATCACTAACAGAAGATACAATATACATACTATAAATTACAAACTATAAAAACCCATTCATAATTGATCCCCCACTTATAGGTATTCAGAGCATTCAAATAGGTACATAATTATTAAGTATGACAATATCCCTATTGCCCCAAGGGCTATATCAAGGGCTTTTCGGTAACAAAACAGCAAACATACAAACTACCTGGGGAATGTTAGGAAATCGAGTGGATCTTGCTTAGCACCACGGACTCTTATCAGTCTACCAATTTTTATCAAAATCGAAGACGTGATCTAAATGTATAGTCAGCTGCAGAGAAAAGGAGACCCCCTGCCATACAAAGTAGTAGACTCTGCAGCTGACTGTACACACTTTTTGGGAATTACTGAACTAACAACGAAATAATGGAACTGTACCTGCCTGAATAAACGCTTTTTCGAGCCAAAATTAGTAATACTGTAATTACTGCTACTTACGCCGTGGCTTGCGTGGGCGACGGTCGCGCGACGGCGATGCGACGCATACCAAATCAAACCTTATCGATATGGAAGTATGAGACGCGACGGCGACGATCGCGCGACCGTCGCCCACGCAAGACACTACGTTACTGTATTTATTTTTATAGTTATATCTAATTACAGTTTTAACAATAAGATTAATACTGATAATACAGTCTGACCAAAAAGAGTAGAAATTAAAAAGTGGGAACATTGTAGTGTCGTCCCTTTCAAATCAATATGTGTGAGAAAACGGGACGACACTATGATGTTGCCACTTTAATTTCTACTTGTTTTGGTCAGACTGTACATATTACTAGTTACGTCAACATTTTTTTTGGTTATTTATTCGTCACTGCTCCTTACTTCTTGCAATGCATTTCACAGTTAAATATTAAACATTAGAAATTGTTTAAAAACTTTTGATTTTGTATGGAATACTTTGCTATATGATTTATATGTAAATCGATCTCTAATTTTGAGTTACGAACAAAATATTGAGAAGTCGCTACGCTCGCGACTTATATTTAAAATCTTGAACAAACAGAGAGTAGCCTCACTAGCTCGGAAACACGTGTTTTATCCTTTAATTCCAGCGGGTAAAAACGCATTTTATCCACTAGCGGATAAAGTAATTTGACCTTGAATATAGTCACATTTTCTGCTTTAAAATTGATAAAAGTGGGTGAATCTAGTGATGAAGATGATTTACCACCTGTGGAACTACTGGAAGCAGTGATAAACACGTTTTTTGCGTTGTACTTTCCTAGCTAGTTGAGCGGAAAAGTTTTGTGTTACACACGGGTGCAAATATATATTATATTATTAACATTTATTCATGACATTGTGACATGTTATTATATTTAATTACTTTTACTAATGGATTGTTTTTATGGACCTTTGAACTGTTTATCTATTAATTTGTATTTTAAAGCATTTTGTATTATATTCTAGATGTAAGTAAAACTTACCACCGCAATCGTCCCAGTACTGTGCCTTATTTGTTAAAAATACAAATCTCGTATACATTTTCTATCACTTTTCAAATATTAGCTGTAAAAATATTATCTATGGTTACACATTTCATAAGAATACAGAGTGGGGCCTGTAACAAAGGCGAAGAATTGAACTCTAGGCTATTCTCCTTATACTGATCAACATTTGTTCGGCGACTTTTAAAAATAACTTGTATTTTGATTTTTATCACCCTTGAAAGTTTTTTCTAAGAGGTAATGTATTGCGAATTCTGTTAAGTCTAAAGTGTGACAGACAACGTCAATGACAACAATAATGGCGTACATTGAACCTAATATTTATTTTGTATGAAAAATTAAAAATTTAAAGACTACATAATTTTTAAAAGTCACTGAACAAATGTTGATCAGTATAAGGAGAATAGCCTACAGTTCAATTCTTCGCCTTTGTTACAGGCCCCACTCTGTATATTCTTATGAAATTTGAAAAAAAAAAAAAACGTCACTTTCGAGCCAAAACGGAAAGAATCATCAGCATCTTTATACACAGTTATGTTACGAAAACGAACTTTATTATTTACAAGGGAAATTATGAAACATCGGAATCAGCATGGCAAAAAGTAAAAATGGAACTAAATTTTTTTTTATCATAGCAACACTTGACTGTTTTCATTGAAAAGTGGCAAAACTGTCAAAATAGTTGCCACATGCAAACCGTTTTGCATAGACGGTGGCGCCCCTATTATTATTCTACTCTTTTTACTGTAAAACTATATTTTGTTTCGAAAGTGGCGCGTCTGTTGTTTAACTCTTTGAATTTAGGGCCGGTTGCACAAAACTGTCTGTTACCGTTAAAGCGTTCGTTAAATTTTATTGTATAGGAATTTCCATAGACGGTTGATGCAACTGGCCCTTAGTCTATGACGTTCAGAGGGTAAATATTTAATACTAACAGTTAAATTTCTATATAAGAGCACATGCACACTTTAGCGGAGATATTTATACTTATACACGTTGCATTTCGCAAATTCAGTATTTACACTATTATTATCGATCTAGCAGTAAAATAATCATGTTGATGAAGTTGTTTTATTTTATTGAACCTTTAAAATGTGGGGGCCAATCATGATAGCGCGATTAGGGTTGCAAATATAAAAAAAAACAAATGTTTTTTTCAGAATTATGAGAAAAAAACATGAACAAATAATTCGACAAGAACGGTTTTTCGTGAGTTGTAACGTGTTTCAATAACAATAACGTACATTTTAATTCGATTAACATTCAGTATACAAACGTTTATGGGGGAATCCCCGACGTGCAGCGTGGAGAGGCGGTGGTGTTGCCAACAGTAAATAGTGATAACTACTTACTTCTACAAGACCAAAGAATAAAGTTATTTGATTAAATTTGTTTAATAGTTTACATTTAGTCTAAAAAACCGTATAAAAGTTTTAACTGCTTTGCACATTTTGAGATTTCGTACTATAGGAAAAAATACTCCAAAAAAAAACCGGCCAAGTGCGAGTCGGGCTCGCGCACAAAGGGTTCCGTAGCAGCAAATATAATAAACTTATTATGTCAATTTATACACCTGCCAAAATTACAGTTAAATCAACCTATCTCAAAAACTATAAGAGATACTTTGATCAAACCAAAAATCGTTGAAAGAGTTAATTAGCATGCATCACCTCTATTTTTTTTAGAATTTTATACCCCGTAGTTATAAAAATAGAGGGGGGGACATACTTTTTACGACTTTGAGAGCTGATATCTCAAAAACCGTTCACTTTAAGAAAAATGTTTTTTAGAAAACTTTATATCATTTTAAAAGACCTTTCCATTGATACCCCACACGGGTATGTACATCGAAAAAAAATTTTCATCCCTCAGTTACATGTATGGGGGCCCCACCCCAATTCTTTTTTTTTACTATTTAGTGTCATAATTTTGTAGCGGTTCATACAACACATATTCCCATCAAATTTCATCACTGTAGTACTTATAGTTTCCGAGTAAATCGGCTGTGACAGACGGACAGACGGACAGACGGACAGACGGACAGACGGACATGACGAAACTATAAGGGTTCCGTTTTTGCCATTTTGGCTACGGAACCCTAAAAACTGTTTTTTTTCACGGTATTTTTTTTCAAGTCAGAAAAAAAACCGTTTTTTTGTAACCCTAAGCGCAATAAAGCCTAACCAGCGCATTATGCTTCCAATGCAACTTATCTATGCGGATGAAGCGCCGTCACGCTTTGGCAAGTATGTTAGTGTGAGAGGGACAGATGTCTGCCGCCGGCTGGTCGCCCTTTTCCGTAAGTGCGATAGGGACGCACAGAACCGACGCGATAAAGTTTGTCACTTTTCACCCTAGCGACTGGCGCACCTCTTTTCTATAATCGCCTGTATTTTTGCTATCTTTCTGGTTAAAAGTTGGGGACAAAGCTTAAAAAAAAAAAATACAACATTAGTGTAAATAATATATTTTTGCATTATGTGTTTGTAGAATAATAATTTATAAATGCATATTCACTTGTAAATAACGCTTACTTTATAGCTTCAGGCGCTTGATGTCTTCCATTCTGAAATCCGTTCTGGAAAGGAATTTTAAGTAATTAGTAGGTGCAAAGGTTAGAAGCGCTGGTAGCCTAGCGGTTTGTCGTGCGACTTTCGTTCCGAAGGTCGCGGGTTCGAACCCCGGCTCGCACCAATGAGTTTTTCGGAATTGATGTGTGAAATGTCGCTTTTCGGTGAAGGAAAACATTGTGAGGAAACCGGACTAATTCCAATAAGGCCTAGTTACCCTTTGGGTTGGAAGGTCAGATGGCGGTCGCTTTCGTAAAACTAGTGCCTACGCCAAATCTTGGGATTACTAGTCTAATTTTAGAACAAAACGGGACTTAATCGCGTAAACACTTACATTTATATTTGGCCCGACGTTTCGAACATCACATTATGTTCGTGGTCACGGGTAGACTGTCTACCCGTGACCACGAACATAATGTAAGTCCCGTTTTGTTCTAAAATTATGAGTGCAAATCGTGTTAGTCTAAATCAATATATTACTAGTCTAATTATATATAGTCCTCCTCATCGGTTTCGAACCGTGAATCATTCAAAACTACTAACAATCGTAGTATTTTCTTAGTTATTATACTATAGAGTGAGACCGTAGGTAGTCTTACCTGCGAGCTAATAAGTCCTTCTGCCGCCTGGGTCTGGCGTAGGCTTGTGCCGTTTCGTTCGTTGATCGGAGCGCTCCGATCTCGTTCAATCGCTCCCACGAACTAGTTCGCTCTTTTAGGTCTTTTGCTCATTTAGTTCAGCCAGACCAGTGACCACTGCGGTCGGAAAGATCAGAACGAATGGGACCGAATAGTGTCAAAATGATACGATCAGTCCACAGATAGTAACATTCCGGGCCGAAAGGTTGTAAGTAACCGAAGTTTAATATAAAAACTTGACGTTTTTTTGTTGCTCTGCTAAGTAGCTCTCGCTCGGCGCAGTCACACACTCGTTCTCTTTCCGAACCGCTCGCGCTCGCTGATCCTATACTGAACTAAATGAGCAAAGACCGATTCTCAGAGCATGGAAAGATTCAGTTCATTTCGGTCATTGATGGGATTTTATTCCTAACAGTTCATAGTTCGTGAACGACACAAGCCTAGTCTGGCGGCATGAGGAGCAGTGGCAGGTGACTCTACAGCTAACAAAGCACCAGCCTGCGATAGCTAGCACATCGCTCGCGTTGGTCGCGGCGCCGCCGGCCCTAACGGCTAAGCACTCCCTACTTTTACAGCAAAGACATATGTAACTCCGTATAGACGGATAGTCTAAGAAAAAAACGTACCTCAAAGCCCTAGAGAAAAAGGTACGGTGGCCTAGATGGCGTTACACCTTTGGAGAACGCTCGGCTAGATGGCGGTAACATTAATAATTGATATTTTAACACATATCAAGCTAACAATATGGGCCAAATTGTCAAAACTGAGGTTCAAAAGTTTTAGCTTGTGTCGAGAGATGGCAGTCTATGCACTGTGATTACACATTTTACTTTGACAGTAACTCTCTATAATACTCGATCCTCTTTGTTTTACAGTTATTACATAGAACTAGATAGTGGATATATCATACCTGCGTGCGAGCAGATCCTTCTGTCTCCTCGGCGTAAGTCTGGCCGCATGAGGAGCAGTGGCAGGTGACTCGGCAGCTAACAAGGCCCCGGCTTGAGAGAGCCTAGCACATCGCTCGCGCGCGTTGGGCGCGGCGCTGCCGGCCCACGCGGCGAGGCGGCGCGCGCGCCGCTCAACTATTAGTCCACCCGTCTGTATAAAAAAAAATGATCAATCAACGAATCAATGAAAAAGAAAATTTGCCTATCAACAACAGTTAATTTATCACAATGGCTTTCAGCTAGACTTTACAGACTTCAACCAGGAAACGCTTTTAAACAACCTTTTACGAGCATTTCTTTTTTTTTGCCCATTTTATGAAATGTGATATTTTTGAAAAAAAAAAATATGCTATTTCTACTCAGAATCTTTCCGCTTTCTGTTTCTTCAATCCTAGTAGTTAAAAAAATTGTCCCATACCATTTTTTCTTATTTTGTTACCAATTTCCGTACATGTTGTGTGAAGTAACAAAAATGTATGGAAATTCTGGGGCACTTTTTGTCTCCCAGTGAGATTGAAAGTACTCGTGATTCTGAGTACAATTGACCTAAAATTCCCTAAAAAAATCAAAATAAAAAAATGGCAAAAAAAAGAAATGGTCTTACAATTAAATCATACTTTAGAGGCTCAACACCATTTATATTCAGAACTAGAGCCACCTGTGTCTCCTAGAAATACGCTATAATTTTGATGATTGATCAATGAGTCAGCGACAAAATGACGACCGGTCTGGCTCAGTCGGTAGTGACGCTGCCTGCTAAGCCGCGGTACTGGGTTCGAATCCCGGTAAGGGCATTTATTTGTGTGATGAGCACAGATATTTGTTCCTGAGTCACGGATGTTTTTATATATATATATATGTATTTATCTAAGTATGTATATCGTCGCTTAGCACCCATAGTACAAGCTTTGCTTAGTTTGGGCACAGTATAATAAAGAGTACTATCGTACAGTATGGCCACTTCCGCTCCCCGCTGAAAGTGCCTCTCACCCCCTCTCGGTTACCTCACAATTACCGCCTGTCAAAAACGTGAACAGTTGACCTGTCATATCCCACTCATACAAGCATGGTACGCGTTTACCTACACGAGCTTCGAGTGTGTGCTAGGAACGCGCCTCTTTCATATGTTTGATCGCCAGTGTCCGAGGTGTGGTTTGGGGCTAAGTTGATCTGTGTAAGGTGATCCCAATATTTACTTATTTATTAAAATAGATACCTGGTCATAGTGATGAACGAGTAATCTCTCTTCGGCTTTTGTAGCCAAGTCTGACACTATAGTAGTCAGCAGCTGATTGGCCGCGGCGGCAGAGAGTTGCGCCTTGCAGGCTTCTGATAACGTGTCTAACGCTGATGGTAGCGCGTCAGCGTCGTCTTCCATACTATCTAGAAGTAAAGATAGTTTGAATATGATGCTTGATAAATGATCAATCAAATGTTAACACTAATAAATAGGCGCGAAAATCAAATTTCCTATGGGAATTAAGTCTCCGCCCCTACATTTTTAATTTTTTTTTAAGTGTTGATTGCTCGTTGATGATTCCGCCGTCAAGTTTTAGGAAAGGGATACGTTTTATGAAGGACCGTTCAAACTTTGCATAGTGATTAGTGATGAACAACTTTTTTGTTCGATGGGACCAATGCTGAAATCGCAAAAAAAAATTGGGTGTTTCATGTACATTTCGACTGTCATGAACAACCAAATTTTTTTTCGCGATTTCAGCATTGGTCCCATAAGAAAAGTTGTTCATTATGATCTCAAAAGTCACTATGCTAAGTTTGAAGGTCTTTTTTATTTCATTCTGTATACAGAACATTTCGTTCCCACCACGTCAACCATTGCGGTTGGGTCTCTGACGCAGTGTGCTCTAATTTTGTTCTAAAAGTAATATGTAGATATCTGGCTCTTCAAACTGGATCCTATGGGCATGGGCAATCTAGTTGGATTACTCAAAGATCTCGTTTTGAACCCCCGACTCAAAAACGAAAGGGTGTTATAAGTTTGACGTGTCTGTCTGTCTGTATGTGTGTGTGTCTGTCTGTGGTATCGTAGCTCCCGAACGGAAGAACCGATTTAGATTTAGGTTTAGTTTAGATTTGGATTTAGTTTTTTCCTTTAATATAAAAATGTTTAGAATCGTTAGCAGACGTTTCTGCTTAATAAAAATTAATTTAGTTTTTTTTGTTTGAAAGCTGAGTTAGTCGAGACTGTTCATGTTTCATGAAAATCGGTCTACTATGTCGGGTTTTTTTTTTAATTTTAATTTTGTGCTTAGGTTATAGACAGGGTTGAACTAACCTCCGTCCGGGTCGGCGACCGCGTCGGCCCACTTGGTGAGCTTGTGCTTGAGCGCGGCCGCGATGCCCTCCAGGCCCAGGTCGCGGGCGGCCTTGAAGGCGGCCGCGGCGGCGGCGAGGCTCTCGGCGCACGACACCTGTTTTTAAATACCTATTAATAATATTATTTTCTCAAACATGCAATGAATTATTGTCTTTACGTTCCTTAAAATGGGCTGGGAAGTATCGCTTTTTGGGCGCAACAACTCGAGAGGACTGTAAAGGGATTTCATATTATTTTTTAGGCCTAGGCCTGCAAAGTAACTTTTTTTTATAAAATATGGTCCTTTAGAGCATTTTTATTTTATTTCATTGTATGTTTGAGAAAAGCACTATACATGCCTCGGCGTGAAAACGGATTCCCGGCCGCGTATCCCTATCCCCACTTGGCCGGAAATCCTCATTTTCTCGGCCTCTGATGTAATGTACTATTTCATCACACCCGCACTTAACATGTGTTGTGCACGCCGGCAGCACTAACCAGCTTGTCGCGCCCGCCGGCGGCGAGGAGCGGCTCGGCAAGCGCGCACGCCTCCGTGGCGAGGCGCATGGACCATTCCGCGCCGGATTCCGCCTCGTTCAGATGTGCCTGGGAATAATGGAATAGTCATATAGTGCATGGCCGCTGTACACATGGGGCCAACGGTTGGGCCAACCCTTGGAGCAGCCCCTTGGCCAAGACAAGAGTCGCTGTTTACACATTGGTGAACCGATCACTTGGCCTTGGCTCTTCATAAGAGATGGACGTAGAATGGAAAAAGCTAGGTAATTCTAGGTAATTTACGTTGTCAGCAAAATTTAATTCATAAATAATAACCTCAAATTGAGCCGAAACATGTCGAACGCTATATCGACTTAATACGTGAGTAACCCGCTTAAAATATTTTTAAATATGTATGAGTCTCACGGGAGTTTTATAGTTAAAATAATAACCTCGTAATAAAATTAAATTATCTGAAATATTAACAATTTTTTGAATACATAAGTACATTTATCTTTTTTAGGCAATACATTAAACATTTACAGGAGTATTTTATTTCCTAAAATCAACACTATTATTGGCATAGATAAACTTATTATTTTCGTAAATCTTTTACTACTGTCCTCTCTGACGGATGACGACAAACTGAATGAGGCGCCAACGTGTGAACACAGTTGGCCAAGTGCGCCAAGATCCTTTGATGTGTGGACAAAAAACCAACACCAGTCGGTTGGCCGGCCAGCGCTGGCGCCAACTGCCAACATACGGCCAAGTAGCCCTCTACACGCTTGGCCAAGGGGCTGGTCAAAGGGTTGGCCCAACCGTTGGCCCCATTTGTACAGCAGCCATAATAGTTTATCGATCATTGTGACGTAACGGAGTCCCGCTGTTACGTCATCGCCCAAATCCATTGTTTATTAATTTTAACATTGTTTTTAGGGTTTTTTTTTATTTCTTTAATTTTAATTTAAATGTCAGTCTAAGTTTCGTGACGCATTAGCTTTACTGTCATGGCACTGAAACTTGAGTAGTTTCATGTGCTCTACATATCCCTTTATGGGATACAGTACAGGCGTGATTGTCTGTATGTATATGTATGTATGTAGTAACGAAACTATCGGGAAACACTGACATATTACATATAAACCGGATCGATCACTCTACGCCGGCATAAATTAAATATAAGAAGATTATACCATCCCATAATTATATCAATATATTTTAATAGTTTGTACTTGTGTAGATGGCGTTTAGTGTTATTTTCGACATAGATTTATGGCCCGAAAGTGAGACTTAACGCCAATCTACAAGTAATCGATGGCAACAAGGCATGTTTAGTGACGCCACCCAGTTTTTGGACGTCTTTAGGCGGTCGCATTTTAATGTATGTGATGGTATACTCTTATATTTAATCTATGACGTCGGCAATTAGTGTGATTGAGCCCGCAGTCTGATAAGATAGATAGATAGATAGAATACTCTTTATTGGCACACCTCAGCAAAAGATACAGTGGAGACAAAACAAATGATTATAAATAGAGGCAGACAACAGGCGGTCTTATCGCTAAAGAGCGATCTCTACCAGACAACCTTTGGGTAGCGATAACCAGGGCTTGTAACTTTTTTTTTTATTTTTTTTTAATACTACGTCGGTGGCAAACAAGCATACGGCCCGCCTGATGTAAAGCGGTCACCGTTACCTATGGACGCCTGCAACTCAAACAGTGTCATATGCGCGTTGCCCCCCCATTAGAAACTTGTACATTCCCTTTTGCTGTGTTAAGTACACAGCAAAAAGGAGTGTACAAGTTCTAAGGAGGGTTCGGGTTACTTTCATGCCGATGACTTAAATTTCACGTCACGCTGCATATAGGATGACTCAAGAGTTTTATTTAATAATTAATCATTATTCATCAATCATTTTGATCACGACTTCGAAACTAGGCTATTCACACGTGAAATAATTAATACCTACTTAATACGTCAAAAGTAAATTAAATTATTTGTTTATTTTTTATACATACACATTAATATATAGTTTTGTTACCACATTTCAATAATTTATAAAACAAAACAAATTGTTTCCTTTTCGTTTCACGTATCAAGTAGGTATTAATTATTCCACGTATGAATAGCTTTACTATTAAGTTATTACACATGATTAAATTGATTAATGAATAATGATTATTTATTACAATAAAACTATTTGAATCAACCTATATGCAGCGTGACGTCAAATTGATGTCATCGGCATGAAAGTTACGGGCCCTGCTGATAACATAGTGCCAGCAATGTCTTACCACATATAATTGTGCTTGGGCGTCCACCTCCTTATGCTTGGTCACATCTGAAAAAAATAAAATAGTACATTACGATACAAGTGCGTAAAAAAGGAAGTTGGGAGTGTTTTAAATCGACATGAGTTACGAATTTCCTTTTCGCACGTGTATCGTACGACGTTTTTCAGTACAGATGACCTTACGAAGTTTCGACCTGGCATATAATGAACCACTTCTCGCACTAGTGCGTAAAAAAACGACCATCTGTACTGAAATAGTACATTACGATACAAGTGCGTAAAAAAGGAAGTTCGAAACGAGTGGCGATAAATTAAAACACGACCGAAGGGAGTGTTTTAAATCGACACGAGTTACGAATTTCCTTTTTGCACGCGTATCGTACGACGTTTTTCAGTACAGATGACCCTCCGAAGTTTCGACCTGGCATATAATGAACCACTTCTCGCACTAGTGCGTAAAACAAATACCATCTGTACTGAAAAATATATTTTAGAGTTACTCATTATCTCTCGAAAAATAAAATAAGACTGTAAGTATAAAAAAAAAACTACTTAAAAATATTGACTCGTGAAGGATTCGAACCTCCGACCTCCGATAGTAGAGTTTAGTTCAGAATGTGTTCGGCGCTCTACCAACTGAGCTAACGAGTCGATGCATCATCCGGCGAATATAAGAACTGTATGACGCAAAATGACGTAGAGACGTATTGCACAATATGATGCAATAGTGAATCAGTCTCTGAATATGCCGTGCCTCCGATGTAAGCGTCATATAAGCCATAAATACTTTAGTAATAGGTAATTGTAACATGTAAACATTGTAAGGTACAGCGGGGCCGACATGCAATAGGCTACTTGACCCTTTTTAGGGTTCCGTAGTCAACTAGGAAACCTTATAGTTTCGCCATATGTCTGTCCGTCCGTCCGTCCACGGATAATCTCAGTAACCGTTAGCACTAGAAAGCTGAAATTTGGTACCAATATGTATATCAATCACGCCAACAAAGTGCAAAAATAAAAAAAGGAAAAAAATGTTTTATTAGGGTACCCCCCGTACATGTAAAGTGGGGGCTGATATTTTTTTTCATTCCAACCCCAACGTGTGATATATTGTTGGATAGGTATTTAAAAATGAATAAGGGTTTACTAAGATCGTTTTTTGATAATATTAATATTTTCGGAAATAATCGCTCCTAAAGGAAAAAAAAGTGCGTCCCCCCCCTCTAACTTTTGAACCATATGGTTAAAAAATATGAAAAACATCACAAAAGTAGAACTTTATAAAGACTTTCTAGGAAAATTGTTTTGAACTTGATAGGTTCAGTAGTTTTTGAGAAAAATACGGAAAACTACGGAACCCTACACTGAGCGTGGCCCGACACGCTCTTGGCCGGTTTTTTAAAAGTTTGTCTTATATTTTACTTACTATCCAATTAACCAAAAAAAAATCACTATATTTTATTATGACTTATAAACCGCAAAAATATTTTTAAAGGATACTTTTACGTAATCAGGTAAAACAACATCAGCCATGTCATCTATAGATTTTCTGTGTATGAAGTCATTGAGTGCGAAAACAACACTTTCTGACACTTTAAGTACGAGGCATAAAGGGCATCATGTCAGTGATTGATTTGACATGAATACTATGACGTCACTACACGGCCGACAGCGTTTTCGGTGGTCAAAAAAAAAACTCACATTTTTTAACTAAAAAAAAATACGTAATCATCGTACAAATGTAATACCCAAAATCATTACAATACATATTGGTTTCTTATGTCAAATATTACAGAATACAATCATGTAATATAATAGCCTGTGTGGTGACGGGTTAAGAAGCCTGTGTGGTGACGGGTTAAGAATTTCATCACCCCCTTTCTTCCCGTGGGTGTCGTAGAAGGCGACTATGGGATATGGGTTAAATTGTGGCGTAGGCGAGAGGCTGGCAACCTGTCACTGCAATGTCACAGTTTCGTTTTCTTTCAACCCCTTATTTGCCAGGAGTGGCACTGAAGCTTTGGTAGTTTCATGTGTTCTGCCTACCCCTTTATGGGATACAGGCGTGATTGTATGTTGTATGATTGTATGTACAATCATGTATTGTGCCAAATTAGATATGAGTCTAGTAGCCTATTGCAACTGATCCATTTTTTTCCATTATTACATTATTAAGATGAGTTCCACATGTAACCACAGAACACGCGTGCCTTATACCGTCACTACTTTAAAAAAATCTCGTATCTCACGCTGCTCCTCAAAGTTAAAACGCAGTAAGTCTATATGCATTCCATACGTACTTACTACAATTTTCTTTTCATTGACAGACAAAGATACAAGTTTTTTTAAAAGTAGTGACGATATGTATAACCAGTGGTGGACACTCTAATTATAATAATGCGAAAAAATGGATCAGTTGCATTTTACCCCCAGTCGAAATTGCCCCGCCCGCTGTACCTTAAGTAGAAGTGACCAAATTCATTCAAAGCTTAGCGCTTTTCCAAGTGCACTAAAAACGAGACCAGATCTGGACCTAACCCTACACTGCAAACGATGTTAAATAATTTTAAAATAGATTTAATACCGCATAATTTCTAATCTTGCGGTAGAGACCGTGACTTGAAGCGGAGGCCGTGAGTTCACATCTCACTAGAGTCATTATTCCACCACATATTGAAAGGAAACGTTTTAAGTAAACTATAAGGTTTGCTTTTGAAAACAGAGTATTACTTTTGGATCATTCCTCAAATAAAGAAAATAGTAGACAGTAGCTTTTCTACACAAAATTTCAAAAAACAAAAAGTCAGACTCGTGAAGGATTCGAACCTCCGACCTCCGATAGGGTTTAGAGACAGAATTGATATTCGGCGCTCTACCAACTGAGCTAACGAGTCGATGCATCACCCGGCGAATATAAGAACTGTATGACGCAAAATGACGTAGAGAAGTAGGTATTGCACAATGCAAAAGTGCATCATTTTTTGAATACGTCATACTGACGTGCTTCCTAAGGTAAACACCATAAGCCATAACAATCATAATATTCATAATATGTAATCAGAAATGACTAAGTACATACAAAGACATATAAAGTCTAACAAAAAAAAACGTACCTCAAAACGATACAGAGAAAGGTGCGGTGGCCTAGATGGCGATACACCTTTAGGGGACGCTCGTCTAGATGGCGCTAATATTAATATTTGACATTTTAACACATATCAAGCTAACAATATGGGCCAAATTGTCAAAACTGAGGTTCAAAAGTTTTAAGCTTGTGTCGAGAGACGGCAGTCTATGCACTGTGATTACACATTTTACTTTGACAGTATCTCTCTATAATACTCGATCCTCTTTGGTACATATAAGTATAGTCGAAGCTTAGGGTTTTTGATGTGAACTATAAAAGAGTCTAGGGTCTGGTAGGGTACTTAACCTTATGTAAGACCATAAAGTATGACACACCTCTGGGTCTCTTGACTTACAATTAGAAAATTTGTGCAAAAGTACTCTTTGACCAAAATGAAAGAAGAAAAGTTACTTAGATTCCTTAAGAAAATAAATAAAAAACAAAATATTTGACTCGTGAAGGATTCGAACCTCCGACCTCCGATAGTAGGTTTAGAGACAGAATTGATATTCGGCGCTCTACCAACTGAGCTAACGAGTCGATGCATCACCCGGCGAATGTAAGAACTGTATGGCGCAAAATGACGTAGAGACGTATTGCACAATGTGATGCAACAGTGTGTCAACGCTGTCAACCTTTGAATATGACGCTGCTGCCGTGCCTCCTAAGATAAACGTCATATGCCATAAGAATCATAATTTTCCCCTCACTAGCTCGGAAACACGTGTTTTGTCCTCTAATACCAGCGGGTAAAAACGCATTTTATCCACTAGCGGGTAAAGTAATTTGACCTTGAATAAAGTCAAATTAATTGCTTTAAAATTGATAAAAGTAGGTGAATCTACTCGTAGTAATAAAGATGATTTACCACCTGCGGAACTACTGGAAGCAGTGATAAACGCATTTTTTGCGTTGTAGTTTCCTCGCTATTGTGAGGGGAAAAGTTTTGTGTTACACTTGTATAACAAATAACTATTGTATGTAAACAGAGATGATTAAGTGCAGTCAAAGCTGTTTTAGGGTAAACATTGAACTACAGTATGGGGCTCTCCAAAAAAGGAGTGTACACGTTTCTAATGGGTCGGCAACGCGCATGTGACACCCCTTGAGTTGCAGGCGTCCATAGGTTACGGTGATCACTTTCCATCAGGCGGGCCGTATACCTGTTTGCCACCTACGTGGTATAAAAAAAAATAGTGCATAGTAGTTTTACTACTTAAAAAATACAAATTAAAATATTTGAAAATAATTTGATTTGATATTACTAAGATTCTGTTTTAGGGTGTTTCCATTTCTATGTAAACTATAGAAGAGTTTAGGGGTATCACTTGACTTTGATTTACCTACGGTAGGATTAGGTGATGGAAAGGAGCCGAGAGAACGCAAACAACACACAGCTGCAGATGTTTCTTTAACAAGCGCGATGAATTCTTCGACAAAAGGGACTTTTAGCTGACAGTCGAAAGTAATGACCAGTGGGCTATTTCACAATAGTGACATTGACACTTAACACTGACAATTCTGTGCCTATTTCTGGGTTGAAAAGTAACATTGATTCTCAGCGTCAATATTTCCTTGTTGAACAGGAAATGAACGGCGAAGTGTCACTGTCGGGCGACATTTGTCACTATTGTGAAATAGGCCACAGGCAGGAAAACTATAATTACTATTCAGCAAATAAATCCAAAGCCACCTGGAACATCATACAATCGTCAAAAAATAAACGCCTTAAAGATAATATTGCTGAAATAATTGTTGACAACGTATCTATTACAGAACCTACTCAAATTGCCCAGAAATTTAATGACTACTTTACCGACATTTACGATCTAGACCAATTGAATAGGACACACCTAAGCGATGAAAATAATTTGAATGATAATGTAATTAATCCCAAGATGACAATGACATACAACTCATCCAATTCTATGTTTATGAAACCATCGACTCCTGATGACATAAGAATACTAATTAATTCCTTAAAAAACTCTAAAAGTACCGGTTATGACGGCATAAACACAGTAATAATAAAAAATGTCGCGAATATAGTTTCATCACCAATAAGCCACATAGTAAATCTATGTATAGAATATGGTAGGTTTCCAGATAAACTCAAGTTATCAATCTTACGACCACTACACAAAAAGGGTGAAAAATCATTAATGAATAATTACAGACCAATAGCTTTGTTACCTGTGTTTTCAAAAGTGATCGAGAAATTTATATATAATAATCTAAATAATTATTTTGAAACCAAAAATTTATTCGCACAAGAACAAAAAGGATTCCGAAAGCACAAATCAATAAATATGGCAATCTATGACTTACTGAACATTATCATGAGTCTGCTCTCTACATGGATATGACCAAAGCGTTCGATTTTGTTGATCATAAAATACTATTAACTAAATTATACAGATATGGAATCCGAGGAAATGTTTATAGTTTAATTGAATCTTACCTATCCGGGAGAAAGCAATTTACCCAACTGGACTATATATGCGTCAAGTCAAAAAACCAAATTACTGCTCTATCCGATCTTAGGGAAATAAAAGCAGGCGTCCCACAAGGTAGTGTTTTAGGACCACTCTTATTTCTCATTTATATAAATGATTTCCCTTTAGCTATCGAGGAACCCATGATTCTCTTTGCCGATGATAGTACCGTCATATTCACTGGAGAAGACTTACTGACATACGAAACAAAAATAAACAATTGTTTAAAATCCCTTATTCATTGGCTTAACAGTAACAATCTTTGTATTAATTTGGACAAAACAAAAATAATGCACTTTAAACAAAGAACAGACAAAGTGACGGATTTAAACGTATCCTACAAGGGACATATAATTGATGAAACTGACGTAACAAAATTCTTAGGATTAAGCTTAGATAATAAATTAACATGGAAGTATCAAATTGACAATATATGTAAGAAACTTAGTAAATTTTCATATGCGCTTTATCACCTTAGAAAGGTAGTAAACCAATCTGCTGTCCTAACCTCCTATCACGCGTACGTCACGTCAACTTTAAGATATGGTTTAATTTTCTGGGGAAACTCAACAGACAGAGATTTAGCATTTATAAGTCAAAAGAAATGTATACGTTCAATGTGTGGCAGAAACAAATTTGAACCATGTAAAGATTTATTTACTGAATTAAGAATTTTAACTCTTCCATCCCTATATATATATGAAACAGCATTATATGTCAAAACGAATATAGGACAATACACAAAATTTAACAGTGCTCGTAAAGTTGACAATATAAAAAACAAATTGTATAAGACAGCACTTCTATCAAAAAGTATATTTGGAATGGAACCTCGAATTTATAATAACTTACCAGATAACATACGAAGACTACAGGACGTGAATATATTCAAAAAAGATCTTTTTAATTTTCTTGTTAATAAGGCTTATTATTCCATAAAAGAATATCTAGATGACTGTGACATACAAAATATCAATTAGAAAGTAATGTATAATGACTATTTTTTGTATTTAATTGTAAATCTTTATTTAATTTTAATTGTGTCTATTTATTTGAATTGTAATTTTAATTCTGACTAATTGTAATTTATTAATTTTATATTATTCATTTGCTCTCGTGCCTCTCGTCCTTTTTGACATTTGTATGCCAACCGGCAAAACATAGTTTGTTCAGACCATTCATAGACCTAAGACCTAATTATGTACCTATGTTTTACAAATAAAGCATTCTGATTCTGATTCTGATTCTATAAATGAGCAATTCCCGTTAAGTTTGTACATCACGTCTCCGATTTTGATAAAAATTGGTAGGCTGATAGAGTCCATGATGCTGAGCAAGATCCACTAGGTTTCCCAAAATGTCCTAGGTTGATCGTATGAAACTTTCCTTTTTTGTTACCGAAAAATCTGGTAACATCTTTAGGGTGCTAGAGAAAAGGATACCTATAGTTCTCTTTGTTCTTATTTACTGACAGACTTGTTTGACAGAGTGTATATCTAACCTGCGGCGGGACTCGGCGGAGGGAAGGGTAGTGGTTCAGGCGGGGGCGCGCGCAGCCAGCGCCGCAGCGCCGCCGCCGCGTCGCGCTCCAGCAAGGCGGACACTTCGTTCAGCACAGCGCACGCGCCATCCACGCTTCCTGTCGATATGCTGCGACTGAAATAAACACATAAACCCATATGTCGGAGACAGACCGGATATTGGCAAGGATAGTCAATTGTAGCGCAGCGCGCAAGAGTTGCAGCTGGACAGTCACAATCGACCAGTTGTCCACCCAACGAGTTGTCCCCACTTCGTGCGCTATGACGGAGCCGGGATACCTGAGACCCACAGGTCTTACACCGACCACAAGAAGTCTTAGAGCTACCTCGGAACTGTCCACGCTATAATTGTTCTAAACCAATATGTTTAAATATCAGTTATTGTAAAATTGAAAGTGTGTAAAATAAATAGTTGATTACTATCGTCGTCGTCTCAATCCTCGATGACCCAGCAACGCCTTGATGTCTGAAAATGGTGCCAATCCTGACCTATCCCCGTCACATACTAATATTATAAATGGGAAAGTGTGTGTGTCTGTTTCTTTGTCCGTGTTTCACGGCAAAACGGAGCGACGTGATTTTTTTAGGTGGAGATAGTTGAAGGGATGGAGAGTGACATAGACTACTTTTGTCTCTTTCTAATGCGAGCGAAGCCGCGGGCAAAAGCTAGTTCTAATATAATTTCGGTTCGAATCCCGGTAAGGGCATTTATTTGTGTGATGAGCACAGATATTTGTTCCTGAGTCATGGATGTTTTCTATGTATATATGTATGTATTTATCTATATAAGCAAGTATATCGTCGCCTAACACCCATAGTACAAGCTTTGCTTAGTTAGTTGGGTTGATCTGTGTAAGGTGTCCCCCAATATTTATTACATAACAACAACATACAATCACGCCTGTATCCCATAAAGGAGTAGGCAGAGCACATGAAACTACTAAAGCTTCAGGGCTACTCTTGGCAAATAAGGGGTTAAAAGAAAACAAAACTATGGCATTGCAGTGACAGGTTGCCAGCCTCTCGCCTACACCACAATTTAACCCATATCCCATAGTCGCCTTCTACGACACCCACGGGAAGAAAGGGGGTGGTGAAATTCTTAACCCGTCACCACACAGACAAATATTTATTATTAATACTATATTATTAATATATTATAAAAACGAAATCGAAATCGGTTCATTCGTTCGGGAGCTACGATGACACAGACAGACACACACACAGACAGACAGACAGACAGACAGACAGACGCACACACAGACTAACACGTCAAACTTATAACACCCCGTCGTTTTTGCGTCGCCGTCGGGGGTTAAAAACAAATTGGGAAGAAGGACAGCTTTATGCCGGCCGCCTAAATATTGTGTATAAATATTATCTGCGAATGTACTATCTAACCAGAAGACTATTATGCTCATCAACAATAAGCCAACCTCCTATAGAGTACGAATATTGTAAATTTTGTGCGCGGTACAAATCACCAGTGCTTGGGGCGCGAGGAGCGGGAGGGGAATGTGTTTAGCGCGCTGCGATTGGTCGTTTCAAGGACGGCGGGCAGTCGCGCCAGATGAAAAGGGATAGAAGTATGACTGTCCCTCTACTGTCGCCTAAGTAGCCAGTGTAAGTTGACCTATGCCGGCTCTGAATAAATTATAAATATGACTTATTTGTGGAATGTAATGCCGTCTGTTTTTAAATTTGAGCTTGTTGTTACCTTTCCACACCATTTCACAATAAAGATGGACATCTTTAAGGCATCAAAATACCCTTTTTCAATTTTTTTATTGCGAAAAACACGCGCTGCTTTCGGGTCGGTTACTTGGTCGCTACTGATCGTGCACGGCGAGCGCCCGCGCTTATATCATGGCAAATACAAGTAAGGCTGGTGACCGCGAGTCGTCTTGTAATGGATGTCTATAGGGGTTGGTCTGTGAAGCCAACATACGATTCTGTATTATAAGAATCTGTGAAAGACTGAAAGTATTTATGCCAAATCATATTCTGCGTAAGGTGTTTCTGCCAAACGTGACTTCTGTCAAACAAATCAAATAAACAAATCAAAATATATATGCGAAAAAAGTTTCTGCAAGACAATAGTGAACCTTATAATATTATAAATTCAGTTTATTTCTACTCGTTAATTGGTAATGGTGGCACTAAAACTGGATCATTTTCATGTGCCTATCCCTTTTGGAAATACAGGTGTGAATTTATGAATAAAAGTACAACAGGCGAACGTAATGCCTCCATAAACTGTTATGTACTTACCGGATAACTTTTCTGGCGATGAAGAAAACGTCGTCAACGAGACTCGAACTGGTTGCCCCGACTTGTGGTGCCGCCATTTTGAGCGCTTTGCTCACACTCTCCTCTAAGAAGAATCTACAAACAAAAACAATACAACATTTTGGGATTTTTTTTAAACATGTGTTTTTGTGTGATGTCACGCTATAGCTAAATAAAATGATTACCTTATTCTAAAACTATATTGATCGTAAAAAAATAATGGTAAAGTTAAAAAATATGTTAAGTTCACTAAATTGACAAAACGCTAAAAGCGCCTAGTGCTTAAAAGTGAATATTATTGTAAGCATATTTCAATAAAAAATAAATATTTTGAGTCTTACCTACAACGCAAATTAGAAGCATTATTTTTGTACAAAACATGTATTATGGAATTTATGAATACCTAGGTATCCATGGTAATATTGTTTTGTATTTTATGTTAATTATCTTATACCTTTAAACGAGTCATTCAGGTTTATTTATCTATTTTGTATACACCCGACACCGCCGATCTCGAAAACCGATCTAACGATTTCGCTGAAATTTGTTATGTGGGGGTTTTCGGGGGTGAAAAATCGATCTAGCTTAATCTTAGGTTCCGCAAAACGCGAATTTTCTAGTTTTCGAACTCCGAGCGAAGCTCGGTCGCTCAGGTACTATTAACACTTTCGAAACCGGGCTCTACGCGGCGCTACGACATTTTCGCTACATACGGGTTTCCCCATGTAATCGGCTACGCTTCTACGAGCGGTGTGCCCGACAGTCGGGTTCTTGGTAGCGAAAGTAATATTAAGTAACGTCCACCAGCGTAGACTCGTTAAACATAATACTCCTCATATTGACTCTTTTAATCCCCCTTTTTTTAATGCTACATCGGTGGCAAACAAGCATACGGTCCGCCTGATGGAAAGCGGTCACCGTAACCTATGGACGCCTGCAACTCAAAGAGTGTCATATGCGCATTGCCACCCCATTAGAAACTTGTACACTACCTTTTGCTGTGTTAAGTATAAGTACACAGCAAAAAGGAGAGTACAAGTTCCAAGGAGGGTTCGGGTTGCCGACGACTTAGAGGACAATAGACGGAACAAATTAGTTCCGTAAGTCCTCCCGTGGTCAGCACACCGCACCTTCGTTGAGCTCTGGCAGCCTTACTCACCGCCAGGAACACAACACTATGAGTAGGGTCCCCTGCAGGTAATCTGGTAAGTGTACCCACCTTTCCAAGGCGAGGTAATGTCCCAGCAAGTCCTGCGCGGTCCTGGTGAGGTCACAGTCTGCGATGATCTTCTCTGTGGCCGCTATGCACGACTTCTTCGTTTCCTCGTCCACTGTTGATGCATCCGCCTGGATCATATGTGTAACATCACTTGATATTTTCACGTTTCAGTTTTAATGATAAAATGTGAGAGGTGTTGATTTAAACTAATACAAATTTAACTCATAACTTTTAAGTGAATTATGACTTTTATATTTGTTCTCAAATTTTGAGTGTAAGCATAAATTAAATATAACAAGATGATATCATCCCATACATTAAGATGCGACCGCCTACGAACGCGCTTACACTCCACCACACATAGATGGCGCCACAAAAAATTCCTTGTTGCCACCGATTATTTGTAGATTGGCATTAAGTGTCAATTCCGAGCCGTAAATCTATGTCAAAAGTGACACTTAACGCCATCTACAAGTATAATCGAAAGCTACAAGACATTTTTTTGTGGCGCCATCTATGAGTGTGGTGGAGTGTAAGCGCGGTCTATGATATGCGGATGGTATGATCTTGTTATATTTAATTTATGGTGTAAGTGTAACCGTATCGAATACGGATACTGATTGCTATTATTACTGACTTGTTTTGTATTTTGTATGATGCCGCTACTAGCTCGTGGAATACGGTCTGTGGCCGGATCCGGTACTGATACGTACTGATACGGATACTGGCTTACCTCGGACCTTCTACTGACAAACGCGAAGTGAAGATTTTGATTTGATGTGTTTTACTAAAAAAGTTTGTTGTATAGTTTTTGGTACGTGTTTTGGATGATTTGCAGGCTTACCTCAGCCCTTCGTCTCACGAATGTGAAGTACAGATGTATGGTAGAGTGAGCAAGTGCTAACTCCGCTAAAACTGGCTCGGCGTGGAGCGCAGAGCGTCGGGCGTTAGTCAGTCGCGCTGCTACTAATTCGTGGTAGACGCGGCGACCGCCTGCGCAAATCTGGAAGAAAATATTTACCCAATAAGAAAAGAAAATGACAACTGTTTTTATTATTATAAATGGAATGAAAAGATGCCTGTTCAAGTGTTCACCCTAGATTTGAAGGTTGCCGGGTTATTGAGCTCGGAAATATAGCCGCCGGCAAGGAATATAGGTTCTTTCCTCGCATTTTATTTAGCTGGTGCGTATCTGACGTCAAGTCCAGTACTGGTTGTATATCTAAGTATTAGAACCTCTTGAGGTGCCAGTAATTGGGTGAATCAACTTTTTCTTGCCTGTTATTGGCATGGTTACGGTCCCCTGAGTCACGCTGGTTTTATGCAAAATTATGCTACTGAAATTATGCAAGCATGCATGTAGTCACTGTTTGAAGGTGGCAAATTAAGGGCTTGTTAACACCAGAAAAATGCATGTTTGAATAGTTTAAGTTGCATAATTTTGCATAAAACCAGCCTGATTCAGGGGACCGTAACCATGGCAATAACAGGCAAGAAAAATTTGATTCACCCAATTTCTTCCACTGCTCGCATTAGGTACGCGCAACAAGCTGATTAAGGGCAAGGGTTCTCAGCAACCAACCAAGTGTCATGGAAGATGTAAGTAAGTGATCTTACTCGTTTTACGCTCCTCCCTCCTGCTTTAGTCAAGCAGATGTGTAAACGTTTCTCGTGCTTCAAGAAGACGGGTAAAAGCGTCCGCGAACACTGCGGAACAACGAATGTCGGATCCAACGCGAATCAGGCACTGATACGTACCACAGGTTGTACCTATAAGCACCAGAGCCCGCAGCAATCGAGCAGAAGTAACCTGTCTCTTACGTCGCGTCTTTTGCTTGCTTCAAGAATACTGCTGAACTGACACCGGATCTGATACGGATTCGATACGGATACGTACCACTAGTTGTATAAGCGCTAACGCTCTCGGCAGTCGACCCGGTGCCCTTGAAGCTGCTAGTAATCTTACTCGTTCAAGGCTTCTGCCTGCTGCTTTCAATAATCGCGTGAAGGTTCGCGAATGCTGTGGAACTACGGATCCATCACGGACCAGATACTGATACGGATACATACCACTGGTTGTATAAGCGCCAATGCTCTCGGCAGTCGATCAGGTGCCCTTGAAGCGGCTAGTAATATTGCTCGTTCAACGCTTCTACCTCCTGCTTCCAGTAACCGTGTGAATGCGTCCGGTGACACCGTGGAACTGATGTCGGATCCTACACGGATTCGATACGGATACGTACCACTGGCTGTATAAGCGCCAATGCTCTCGGCAGTCGACCCGGTGCCCTTGAAGCTGCTAGTAATCTTACTCGTTCAAGGCTTCTGCCTCCTGCTTTCAATAATCGCGTGAAGGTTCGCGAATGCAGTAGAACTACGGAGCTATCACGGACCAGATACTGATACGGATACATACCACTGGTTGTATAAGCGCCAATGCTCTCGGCAGTCGACCAGGTGCCCTTGAAGCGGCAAGTAATCTTGCTCGTTCAACGCTTCTGCCTCCTGCTTCCAGTAACCGTGTAAATGCGTCCGCGAAGACTGCCGCTTCGGATGTCGGATCCGATACGGTGCAGGCGCGACGGATCGCGGACTCCGACTGTAAGATAACAATACGATGACGACCGGTCTGGCTCAGTCGGTAGTGACCCTGCCTGCTAAGCCGCGGTCCTGGGTTCGAATCCCGGTAAGGGCATTTATTTGTGTGATGAGCACTGATATTTGTTCCTGAGTCATGGATGTTTTCTATGCATATAAGTATGTATTTATCTATTTAAGTATGTATATCGTCGCTTAGCACCCATAGTACAAGCGTTGCTTAGTTTGGGGCTAAGTTGATCTGTGTAAGGTGTCCCCCAATATTTATTTATTTAATAACACTGATTAACCCTCTACGCTAAAACGACTGTGTGTGTACACAGTGTACCTAATTACTTATGCCAGATTTAGGGCCGCTTGCATCAAACCGTCTGTCACCGTTAAATCATTCGTTAAATTTTATTATATAGGAAGTTCCATAGACATCTGCTGCGTAACGATGATGTGTCTGTCAAATGTGGTTGATGCAACTGGCCCTTAGTGTTAAAATTTATGCTGAATTTTAGTTCCTTGCAATTGAAGTTCAGGTATGTTAGGATTTTATAATAAATAAATAAATAAATATTGGGGACACCTTACACAGATCAACTTAGCCCCAAACTAAGCAAAGCTTGTACTATGGGTGCTAAGCGACGATATACATACTTAAATAGATAAATACATACTTATATACATAGAAAACATCCATGACTCAGGAACAAATATCTGTGCTCATCACACAAATAAATGCCCTTACCGGGATTCGAACCCAGTACCGCGGCTTAGCAGCATAATGTAAAATAATAGTACATTACGATACAAGTGCGTAAAAAAGGAAGACTTTTCGCACGTGTATCGTACGACGTTTTTCAGTACAGATGAGCCTCCGAAGTTTCGACCTGGCATATAATGAACCACTTCTCGCACTAGTGCGTACAGGTCAATTCACAAGAGCTGGCACGAATGGAACGAACGAAACTTTGATTGTGTGAGTGACACCTGTATTGGTATACAGTCGTAACTGTCAAGAGCCACCATTTTATTGGTTAATCTGTCACACACATGCATATTTTCATTCAAACATTCGTTCCATTCGTGCCAGCTCTTGTGAATTGACCTGTAAAAAAAACACCATCTGTACTGAAAAAAAATATATATATATATGTATATATTAACATTTTTATTTCATGAATATTTGCTTGTCATATGCATGTAAGTACCTTATTAGCGAGATATTTGCCGAGCAGGTCAACGCCCTCGTCAGCCCGTCCAATCTGGGGGAACAGCTTGAAAAGACGCTCCACAGCGGCTTCATCATCCTTGCGAGCCGCTTCTTCAAACCTGAGACCAATGTTAGTCAAGTATGTATGTATGTATGTATCAGTGGCGGCGCGTGAAAATTTTCGTTGGTAAAGCCGGAGGGGTTTTTGGAATCTGTTTGGACTTCTACAGGTTTGGACTTCTACAGGTACTAGAGAATTTTAGGGAACCCGTTGGGAATCGAGTTGTATCGACGCTCCGCCACTGGTATGTATAAACTCTTTATTGTACAAAACACAAAACACAAATATGACACAGGATAGACAGTACAAAGGCGAACTCAAGTCAATAAAGTCTTAACCTCTTCAATCTTCGTAAATTTTTTCTACTTGTTCCGAAAAGGACCATGGGCAGAAATGTCCCCACCCACCAACAGAAATGACACATGTCTCATTTAATAGATCTTAGCAACCTGATGATTTTTTACTATGACGAGGATCGCCATATGTATGGGGTTTACTTGGAAAACCGTGTTTTGTTTTTACATATTTTTTGCTCATTTCATTGAAAGTTTTTGTTTTTTTATTATACTAGTTGATTGATAAACAAGCATGCGGGGCTGCGAGATGGTAAACAGTCACCGCAGCCTATAGACGGATGTAATAACTCATTTAACAAGATTTCTGTCCTAAATATATATTTGTGAAGTAGGTATTATTGTTAGTAACATAATATTTTTTCAACCTTCTCTTTGTAACTTTCAATGAGATGAGCAAAAAATATGTAAAAACAAAACACGGTTTTCCAAGAAAACCCCATACATAGGGCGATTCTCGTCATACTAAAAAATCATCAGTTTGCCAAGATCTATTAAATGAGACATGTTTCATTTCTGTTGGTGGGTGGGGACAGTGCCCATACAAATTTGCCCATGGTCCTTTTGAACTTTTATAGTAACAAAAAGTTCCAAACTCGAAATAAATACTTCCAGGACTCAAGAGGTTAAATGATATTTGGGCAAGCGGTAGTTGAAAGATCTGAAAGTGTCTTGGAATCGAACTAGTGTACCTATACCACAGTGTAATAAAGAGTACTATCGTACAGTATGGCTACTCCCGCTCCCCGCTGAAAGTGCCGCCCACCCCCTGTCGGTTACCTCACAGTTACCGCCTGTCAAAAACGAACAGTCGATCTGTCATATCTCTCTCGCATTAGCATTGTACGCGTTTAACTACACGAGCTTAGAATGTGTGCTAGGTACGCGTCTCTTTCATATATTTGATAGCCAGTGTCCGAGGTGTGCTTATACTACCTACAGCTGAGTTTAATATAACAGGTGAAATCAAATTAATAATCAAGCATATCATCCCTCCTGACATGGTCTCCTCAAATAGACAGGTGAAGATTCGGCTGTCAAAAGAGTACTTGGCAAATGAACGACGTCCTGTTTACATTCCATCCGTTGATAGCTGGCGCGATTAATAGTTATTTGTTTTACAAGGGGGCAAAGTTGTTGTTTAACCGCACGTGCCAATATTGATACCCGAGCGAGCGAAAGATTCCAATATAAAACCGCGAGCGTAGCGAGTGGTTCGAGAAATGTAATGCGCGTTGCGAAGGTTTCAAGGCACGAAGGTTAAACAAACTTTGCCACCAAGTGAAACACAAAATTTTTCACCACACCAACACGAACAAAATACTGACTATAAAACATCAAACTTAATCAAATCTCTAAATTTATTCAATATTTTTGATTCAAAATATTCATTTATAGAATTCGACCACCCAGCTCAAGATATCAAGTAAAAATTTGTATGATATTACTTTGCACTCTTGTGAATAAAACGCAATTTTGCTATCTATTTTCGAATAGCAAAGTAAGCCTATACCAGTTGGTGTGGTGAAAAGTATATTTCCTTCGCCATGTAAAATCGTTAGCAGAGCTGTGTTACGGTAGTTTAGCTAAAGTTTACATACTTGCGCAGGAGTTGGTCGCGCAGCGTGGCTTGTGCGGCTGTCATGGCGTCGCGAGGATCGTGTTCGCCCCGCGCTCTCGCTGCCGCCACTGATCCAGGGTCCATGCTTAAAAATCGGGCCACGTGCGCTGCGCCTGTTTTATGAAAAATCTGATAAAATAAGATTTTTGTAGACGAAATGGGACATATTATGTCCCAAAAAATAAAATGTCTGGCCTAGCGCGTAGTGACCCTGCCTGCTATGCCGCGGTCCCGGGTTTGAATCCCAGTAAGGGCATTTATTTGTGTGATGAGCACAGATATTTGTTCCTGAGTCATGGATGTTTTCTATGTATGTATATAAGTATTTGTATATTATACATATCGTCACTACTTTGAAAAAAACTTGTATCTTCAGAAAATTGTAGTAAGTATGCATGGAATGCATATAGACTTACTGCGGTTTAACTTTGAGGAGAAGCATGAGATATGAGATTTTTTCAAAGTAGTGACGATATATTGTTGTCCGAGTATCTGAAACACAAGCCTTGTTGAGCTTACCGTGGGACTCAGTCAGTTTGTATGAATGTCCTTATAAACAAAAAAAAAATGGTAGTGAAAAGAAAATTCTCTAAAACTTTAAATGGATGGGATACTGACTATTCAGAAGACTGGTAAAGAATCTCAAAAATAATAAGTAATGGGTACCTACTACTTGGACAGAGCGAAAGATAGGTGAAAACGTAAAAATATAAAACACTAACTAGATACAAAATATAAATTATAATACTTTTTTGAACAAAATATAAATTATAAACTAACTAAGTTTAAGGACTTTTATTTTAAAACTTTTGTTTATTACATATTAATGTAAACATGATTGAAAGTTTTTTATGTTTTCTCCACAAAATGAGAATAGTACCATGTAATAAATAGCTCACCTGTTTCATAGTCATGTGCTTTGATGGCTGCCTCTACTCCGGCACTGCATACTTGCAAGTCTATGAGGTCGTTCACACGGCGCTGGCACTCTGCTACTCGAGACTAGAACAATTGAAGTAAGTATTTATAAATCTATACATATAAAAAATAAATAATTAAGGGTGGATGAGTATGTCCTATCAGTTCTTGCACATTTACAATAACAGAGTGTGGAAGCAGTGAATGATTTTTATTTAATTTTATAACTATTGCACTGTTGTGTCAGTTTGGTCTCTAAATGTTTTAAAATATGTTAAACCCTTAATTTGGTTTGTCTAAAATATTGTACATATTCTATGACTTCTAGTGAGTGCCAGGGTGGTTTGAAAGCACAATCTACCCAATTTCTACCAATTCAAGGGTTAAAGTATATTTCACCTAGCTAAAAAAATTATAACCGTATGACTAAAATAAATAAACAAGGTATAATAATCAAATGCAAATGAACAACATAAACTTATTCTTCATACCCTTGCCAAATCCAGCTGCCTCACTTTAGCACTGACATCTCTAGCCAACATTGCTGTCTTGTCTACCATGTCTGCGGCTATCTGTGTGTCGGCCTTCACCTCGCCGAGCTTGGCGTATGCTTGGCTCGCCGTCCGCAGCCGCCCTTCCAGAGAACATGCCTTTGTGAGGACATTGGCTAGGGCTTCATCTACTTCTGTCTAGAAAATAGAGGAAAAAAAACATTATGTCTATGAACTTTGTAATAGTATTTAAATAGTTAGTACTTATTGTACTCAGTGAGTAATAAGGTAAGGTAGTTTTAAATGAGAGAATTGATTGAGTTCCAATAGGGTTTCTAACAAGTTTGGCTTACTAGTACAGAACTAACAGTAGTACAAATTTTTGTTGAATGTATGTAGGAAAACGTAAACATTAATAACCAAATACTAGAAATAAACGTAAACATTAATGTACTTTAGATGGAATATTCACTAAAACACTAAATAATTATACCACTGATACCAAATAATTTTAAGAAGTAACTTACTTCTTCCTGTTCAATTTCATGGAGCGCTTTCTTTAAACCTTCGTCACTAGACACGTCGTATTTCTCTAAGAGGAGACTTAACGACATTATGTCGATTTACAGAGAAATAAACTAAAAACACACAAAAATGTTTTATTGACGACACGAAGCTGAATTCTGCCAATGTTGACATTGACACTCTTGTCACTCTTGACAAGCCAGCTGTCGCTGTTGGCGGCTGACATTTGGTAGCTGTTATTGCCAAGATTTATTGCCTTGACTTCCGGTTGGGACGCCATCATAGCGGTTTCGTGTCGTGAATAATTTATTTTTCTTTTACTCATTAATGTTGTTTAAAGTGTAATATTGATAGCGTATTATGCAGTAAACTAATGGTGTAGTGAGAAGCTGATGAAGAATTGTTCTCGAAACGCGTTTAGCCTCTTTTTTGTCGTAAACGGCCGGTAGTCCACGTGCTCTTGTAAAATCTAGCTATCAATTTACAAGTGCTAAGTCACCGTACAATGTCGTACTTACCGTACAAAAATTACTAATATTTATTAGCTCATATCACCTTGACACTGGCGAAATAGTCCCAATGGACTGAAGCCATTTAATTTTAAAAACTGAACTGAACTGAACTGATTTATTGCCTTTGTTCATTTTGTTAAAACAATAACGACAAAAACACAATCTAAATAAAACGTATTTCATTGACAAGTATGCAGGAATAACTTTATACAATAACTAATGCTCATCAATAGCAATTTTGAAGTGAATCGAATTTAAACTCGTGCTATTGTGGTGCTATTGCAAAAATTCGAAATATTTCATGCTGGCAAACATGGGCTAAAAAAAAACTAAAAATCAATGTTCAAATATCAAATATTATTCTACAGCAAAATGTTGTAAACTTAAAATGGACTTAAATCAGAAAAGCAAGAAAGCGTTTTCATAATAATATTAAGCTAATTGCTGAAAAATACGATTTTGTTTTCAAAACAGTATTTATCGAAGAAACTTTACAGTTTTACGTTCATACATATGAGTGGAATCTAAACGGCGTAGACTATCTTCAGAACGTGCATTAAAAATTGACTAGTGGACAAAATTACGATGCCATCATTTTTTATCATAGTAAACATAAAAACATCTGTGATTATAAAATCGATGTGCCGTTAACTGTATAAGAGTTTCCATCCTCGGGGCGCTCCGCGGTCGTTCGCGCTCCCTGGAGTGGTGTTTCGTGTCCAGTGAAGGCAATCCTCAAAGGTAATAGCGAGGGCGAGGGCGCCTGACATTTGCATAATAGTACAGCACAACTGGTTTGGTTTGTAAATAGGTGTTCTGGATCGGGTTTTGTGTGTTCCAGATTGACTCCGTGTGGGGTTGGGCTTCGCCCCCGCTGCGCTTGCAGCTGGGAAACTCGCGAGGGCACAAGAGGTGAGTGAACCTTGATTGTTGAAATAAAACAAATGACATATCCATTATGCTTACTGTACATATTTCTTATGTATGTCTCGTGCATGCGACGGTAAATCGTACATAATAATCGAATTCTAACAATAACATACTGATGTCATGTATGTGTTGAAATCTTTCTGTTATCAGTTCAGGATTAGTAATATTGCCCTGAACTGGTTTACTTGTCTTTACAACATGTAATTGTATTCAGAAAATCAGCTTGTCATAGTTTCTACACATTCCATGTTATTCTAACTAAAGTATTCAGTGAATTTTGGTGTAGGTGTTAAATAGGTCACCTACTTCGAACTAATGTTTTTGTGAATAAAACATGACCTGTTTTTACAAAAGTGTTAGAAAGAGTTGAAATATGAGGATTAGGCTGAGAACAATACTTTATTCAAAGAGTTTATATTTTTTGTACAAATGTTTCATTTTCCATTAGTTTTAAGGGAAGATTCATTACATCAAATACAATTAATTTATCTAAGAAACTAGCATCTTAACTCTTGAGATTATCAAGTGTTTTATGAATCCCAGTAACAAGTAATTAGGGTGCATTGACACTCTAACTTTCAAACTCAATAAAAATCATTTATTATCATATGAAAATTCCCCTTTCAAAATTTTTATTGTAAATTTACCTAAAAGTGATATACAGAGTGGTTCTAGATAATGAACCTAACAATGTATCAAATTTAATGGAAAACAAAAAAAAACATGGTGTATATGAATAGTTCATTTCTCTGCACTTACTCATATTAAGACTAGTAAACAACAACAAACTATGCTAAGCAGGTACTCTTAATGGCTCATCTCATCAAAAGAAATCAATACAATAATTAGTCTGCAGGTTAACAAATGAAGTTATATTTAAAATCCGTCTAACATAGTAAATCACTTAATTTAGTAACAAGTCTAATGTAAAATCATTTATATAGTGATTTTACATTAGACCCTTATCATTAGATTTTGTAACAAGTTTAATGTTAGATCACTATAAAAAAAGGTAATTATAAAGGTAAGCAGAAAATTCATGTTTGTATGGGACAATGGTAGAATATTTCATTAGAATGCCCTCCAATGTAGATTTTAGGCAAACATCAAAGTCTTACAGTATGATGATAACATTTTCTCGGATATCTTCTCCAAGGCTATATTCAACAATTTGTATCTAAGTTGGAACATTAAATTCTACAGACCTCAATGTTTATTATTAAATTATCAGTCATACAATGTTGAGTACTGTTTTGACTTAAAATGATGACAATCGGATTTCAAGGGCTTCCCTTACTCCATTTGTTGAACTGTTTTGTTTTTTTGTAGCATGTGATCATTTTTCTGTGCATTATTGAATTAGTTTCAAAAGGACTATTGACAGAAATGGTAATTGTAATTAATGTCATACAATTTACTTTTATCAATCAATTCAAATGGTCAAATAGCTAATCATGTTTGTAAGCCAGAAATGTAAAAGGACAATTTATTGATAGAATATTTCATAGAATTCTCTCTAATTGAGTTTGATTTTTGCAAAAGCTGTCTTACATATGATGATAACACTCCTATGGACTTAACAAATATCAAGGAATTTCATAGAACTCCCCCAAAACTTTTGCCTGATACAACATTTATCTACTACCTAGGTAAGATCTAGGTTTTACCAAATCAATGTTGGTAATAGCCCGAAGTAAACAACAAATATTTCTCTCGTTGGGCTTTTACCATTGGCATCGGTAAATCCTAGGATTCCCCGGACAAACTTAGGTTTAGCCATACCTTTACAGTGACTATATACATAGAAAAGAAGCTGTGCTCATCACACAAATAAATGCCCTTAACACAGGATTCAAACCGGTCAAACCCAGGACTGTAGCTCAGCATTAGCAGGCAGGATCACTACCCGCTCTGCCAGACTGATCATCAAAGGCATGGAATGCCAAATATTGCTTCAATAAATAATCACTATTTTAAACGTTTTTGCTTGGAATACTCGATGGAATCAGTAACACCTTTGTGAAAATTCATGTTAATAATAAATAAAAAAAATATTTTTGCTAGGGCTTTTTCTTGAATATAATCTATTTGGGTTTTGATCAAAATGAGAACAATCATAGTGCAATCTTGACAATGGTACCAACCCGTAACATTAGTAACACATATGACGTAACCAATTGTGAAAAATCGTAGTATGTACTCACTTCTTGAATCATAATTGCGATTGCGAAACTTTTCGACACGACTTTATATAAGTCGATGCGATGACGGTATAGCCAAGGTGACGATCGCGCTCGACCGAAAGGTTTAATCAATCAATCAATCAATCAATCAAAATATTCTTTATTCAAATAGGCTTACAATAAGCACTTTTAAATTGTCAACAGTGTACAATATTCATCTTATTTTTAATATGTCTCTATCACTTTTCTAAATTAGACAGGCATAGTTTCGTTTGACAGAGGTTTAGTGGGAGACTTCCGGGGATAGGGATACGTGGAGGAATTTGAGGGAGGCCTTTGCTCAGCAGTGGGACAATATGGGCTCTTAATAATAATAATAGATGTGTTTCGTTCCCTAGGGAGCGTAGATGGTACGTTGGACGTTGGCACGTTGGACAGGGCCTGTTCAAGGTTTTGCGTATAATTCACTAGTATTTAATAAGCCTTATTGCTTTTTCATAAAATTGTAAATGTTGTATACTGGTTATAAAAAAGTATGAACATTTCTAAGGTTAATTACTTTATAATTCTATTCCAAATATTGTAGTAAATACACGTTTTTAATTGAAGCGTAAATGGAATGTATGTCCGGTCGAGTTCACAAACATCTTTACAAGCCAATATTTCAAAAATATATATAAAACGTCTATAAGACAATGACAGCAATGTCGTGTATACATGTATTTGGCATGTTGGTTTGTAAAGACGTTTCTGAACTCATCTGTACCTACAATAATATTGGCAGTAATCTTACGCGTAAATCATTTAGTAATCACACAAATATTGCCACGAACAAAATCAATTTGACATGCTTTTCGCTAAGTTTACCTATGCATAGAAATCAGAAACGCTTTATTTGAGCGCAAAAGGTTTTTGAAAAGGCAATTTTTTAACATAGAAAATATTCAGCGGCGGGTCTCTTCTCTCCTCATATTACTTCTTAACCTTGAGAGTTAGGATTGCAGCAACTTATCACTGAGTGCTTAATAGTCTTTCATAGTCATCACAATGGTGATTAGACTATAAACAATCTCATTATGTTTACGTCTCATGCTTTATCGTAATTTTTGTTGTGGAAATTTGTACTACGGCAAATAATAGGTAGTTAGGCCCACAAAAAGCACCCAAAAAACCCCTTATACAGTGAAGTGGGATATAATTAATTAAATTAATAAGAAAATGACACAAACTTAAAACTTAACAAAGCAGTAGTGTTGATAACACCGCGATATTTGTTTATTTATTTATATATAAACATGTTTTAATATATTAACTCTGCCATGTATGTATATACTAACCGCGTGTATGTATTGCAGAACAAATATACATTTGTACAAATCCAGTGCATGTAACCACAGTCGGCCAGCCCGCAGGTCGCCTATATTGTTCGCTCCAAAGTGCCGGCTTGCTAAGTCACGAAAGTCACTCAAAGTCATGGGACCAACACTTTATAACTTAATACCGACTAACATAAAGGAATCAAAAAGTGAAACAATTTTTAACAAAAACTTAATCATAAATCATAAATATTTTATTTGTAAACATAGGTACATATAGATCTTACATGGAGTTGTGTCAGTGTCGCTATGCTTTGCCTGTAGGCATACAAATATTTTTTGTGGCGATAGAGCATGCAGCAAATATGATATTCTACAATTCAGAATCGGAGAGAAATTCTTTAATAGAATAGTAGGCTTTCCTTGCCAAAAATTTAAATAGACTTTTTTTTTTTTTTCTACCATGATGTCACCTAATTCTAGTATGTTGTTTGGTAATTTATTGTAAATCTTAGGTGCCATACCAAAAATACTTTTCGCAAAAAGAGCCGTTTTTATTGAACGTGTGTAAACTTGATTACATCGCCGAGCGCTATTGGAAACAGAGAATTGGCTAATATTATTTTTGACATAGACGGCTGATTCAAAGATATACAGACAAGGCAATGTTAGAATATTATATTTAATGAAATGTGGTTTGCATGTATCATCTATTTGTAAATTACACATTACACATCATCACTTAAATCGTTGCTTATCGAAAAGGCTTTTTATTCAATTGACGAATTTACATTGAGTAATTATTACTTCGTATAGAGGAGCTATAGCAAACAACGAACGTGTCACAGCCTGTAAGCTGAAGGCGGGGCAAGGGGGCGGGGTGTGAACCAATGGCCTGCTTCCGTAACATCGCAAGCGCTACGATTTTACTCGGCGCTTACGACCTTTCGGTCGCGATGATGAGCCCTGCATAGAGTGCATAGATTAGAAGTCGTAGTATAGAAGTGACATGGGTTTACATGGGCATTTTTTTAATTTATGACTCTCAATTAGCGTGAGTTGTTAACAAAAAACATAAATCGCTGTTAGTTTTGTAACGACAATCAAGCTTGAAATCTGTATTTAAAACTAAACTTTTTTTCACGTTCTGAATTTATAATCTAAATTCAGCTTAGTATAATTTACATAATTAAAACAAAAACGATGTTTTTATTGAAATTCCATGCTTAAAATTATCGTTGCAAAACTGACAGCGATTTAACTTTTTTTTAACAACTCTATGAGTCCCAATTTTTTTAAATGCCCACATATAAAGCTGCATACGGACTGAGCGTAGCGGACATGTGTACACGTAGCCGCAACTGGATATTAAATGGTAGGTAGGATGGTAGGTATTAAAACATGAGTGTTGTTTTTGTTGTGTTGACATGTCGGAAAACTGTGCAATTCTGACAATAATAATTAAATAACCTATTTTGCGTCGATAAATATATATAATTTAATGTATGATGTATGATAGGAAACTTGAACTAACTTGCGATATTGTCACGTCTGCTTTTGTTGCATTTTTTACTCTTTGGTTTCAACGAAACATGGCCGCCGCAACATGGCGCTTCGGCATGAGTTTATATTGATACATTTTTTAAAAAGTAAGCCTGTTTAAACAAAAATGCAGTAAACCTACGTATGAAAAGTCACTCCTTGGCTTTTGTTAGATTTTCCTGATCAGTTTGTACAGTACCTCACTACACATGACGGCATTATTTAGACGAAATATTTTTCATTGCGATACGTCAATCTACCACAGCCGTTCGGCACAGACTAAGCGCGTTTGTGCCGATCGGCTCTAAGTGTTGTTACACAAAATCAAGTTGAGGTGCCCTCTCTAGTTAACATAATTACTCAAAGCGAATTTATATTGTCTATGAAAAATGATCATTGATCCATAATCCTTACTTAATACCTAACTTATTGTTGTTAATAATAATCTTTATTGTTTTAATGAAATTTATGACTTGTAAATGTACTTATTTACCAATAAATTCTGTATATCTGTATATGTATATCTGTAATGACCTTACCTACCTAAAAATAAATCCAATGCGTCATGAAACTTTAAACCTACAAACGGCGAATAAATATACAAACAGTACAAAAATAAACATTCCACACAATTATTCCAAGTTAAACAATCGATGTGAGTGACGCGTACCCCCTAGTGGCTATTAGGTAAGGCACTGGTTCTACCTGGATCAAGTAAGCGATGAACTATGTACATCGCCCGCTCTCACTTTTATTTTCACGGGAGTGACTATCTTTTGTTAGTTTCTATCGCCGATTGCTCATAGCTAATCATTCAGGCTTTTTGTGGGACCAGTGCCTAAATAGATTGTTGGCAAATAGTAAATTGAACTTTTAATACAGTAACTTTGTCGTCTGAAAGTATAGGCCCGTATGCGTCAAATCCGTAGTTCTGATTTTTTGCAGACTTGTTTATGATGTTGGCCTAATGAATAATCCAAGTTTGTGACCTCGAGCGCCGAACGCAACTTTGTCAAAAATCGAAAAATCCGCGAAAAAATCGTCCATTTTTCCAATTTTGCCGATTATAACCCTAAAGGACTAATTTTTGAAAAACATTCCTCAGGACGTTTTTAAAGTAGACTAAATTTGCTACAATATGATACTAAAATTGTCTCTGTAGACCCAACAGTTTGAGATTAAGCTTTTCAAAGTTTGTAATTTTTTCGAACTTCGCAATTTTTTCAAAAAGATGATGAGGAGTGTGAACGATGGACTTGCCAACTGAAAACAGTTCACCGTGTGTTCACGAGGTTTTGAAGAAGGCCATACGATTTGAAAAATTAACGATTTTTTCGATTTTTGACAAAGTTGCGGTCGGCGCTCGAGGTCACAAACTTGGATTATTCATTAGGCCAACATCATAAACAGGTCTGCAAAAAATCAGAACTACCGGATTTGACGCATACTGCAGATGTATAAAGTTACTGGATCATTTGTCAAGTTCGCGGCTCGAATGTCAACTTTACCGAAAAAGTAATACATGTGGTTTATCCAGGATGGGCGAGGGCGGGTCGCCGGGCGGCGGCGCTCGGCTGTCGCACACCTCGGAGAAGCACCCGCGCGCCGTGCTCGGCGAGCTGTCAGCTCTCCGGCGGCATCGCGAGCTGTGCGACGTCGTGCTCAACGTCGCGAATCGGAAGCTGTTCGCTCACAGGTCAGAGGACGCGACTTTTGCAGGATGACCGTGTCGGAGGACTCAAATTTGGTCAGGATCGCCAAGTTTCTTACTACAGAATAGCCGTAGCATCCGTGTCTGTGCTTGGCGAGCTGTCTGCTCTCTGGCGGCATCGGGAATTGTGAGAAGTCGTGCTCGTCGCTAATCGAAAGCTGACAGTTCGCTCACAGGTTAGAGGATGCGACTGTTGCAGGATGGCCGTGTCAGAGGACTCAAATTTGGACAGGATCGCCAAGTTTCTTACTACAGAATAGCCGTAGCATCCGTGTCTGTGCTTGGCGAGCTGTCAGCTTTCCAGCGGCATCGGAAATTGTGGAAGCTGTTCGCTCACAGGTGAAAGGACGCGAGTTTTGCAGGATGTGTGGTTGGCGAGCTGTCTGCTCCTCGGCGGCATCGAGAATTGTGCGAAGTCGTGCTTAACGTTGATAATCGAAAGCTGACTGTTCGCTCACACGTCAGAGAACACGTCTTTAGCAGGAGGCAGTCTCGGATGTCAGAATAGTCGTAACATAGTACTTGTGTTTGTAGTGATGGCTCTTATATTATAGGCTCGTCAGTCAGAAGTTCACTCAGAGGTTAGAAGACACAGCAATTGCCCGTTTGTTAAATCTGAGATCGGACATCTATCACCTTTAGACCTGTTGTTAAAAAATCTAAAACATTGATTCTACATCGTTATTTTGCTACATTGACTTTTGTTAAACAAAATCTTCAAGATTAAAATCATAGTCTTATTTTCCAGAGTGATCCTATCAGCATGCAGCCCGTACTTCCGCGCGATGTTCACCGGCGAACTCGCCGAGTCGCGAGCGACGGAGGTGACCATCCGAGACGTGGACGAACAGGCCATGGAACAGCTGGTCGAGTTCTGCTATACTGCCCATATTGTGGTGGAAGAGAGCAACGTCCAGGTATGTGGTACGGTAATGACGCAACTGAGGTGACGTGACGTGGACAAACAGGCCGTGGAACAGCTGGTCGAGTTCTGCTATACTGCCCATATTGTGGTGGAAGAGAGCAACGTCCAGGTATGTGGTACGGTAGTGACGCAACTGAGGTGACGTGACGTGGACAAACAGGCCGTGGAACAGCTGGTCGAGTTCTGTTATACTGCCCATATTGTGGTGGAAGAAAGCAATGTCCAATTATGTGGTACGGTAGTGACGCAACGGAGGTGGTACTCGCCGAGTCGCGAGCGACGGAGGTGACCATCCGAGACGTGGACGAACAGGCCATGGAACAGCTGGTCGAGTTCTGTTATACTGCCCATATTGTGGTGGAAGAAAGCAATGTCCAATTATGTGGTACGGTAGTGACGCAACGGAGGTGGTACTCGCCGAGTCGTGAGCGACGGAGGTGACCATCCGAGACGTGGACGAACAGGCCATGGAACAGCTGGTCGAGTTCTGTTATACTGCCCATATTGTGGTGGAAGAAAGCAATGTCCAATTATGTGGTACGGTAGTGACGCAACGGAGGTGGTACTCGCCGAGTCGCGAGCGACGGAGGTGACCATCCGAGACGTGGACGAACAGGCCATGGAGCAACTGGTCGAGTTCTGCTACTGCCCATATTGTGGTGGAAGAGAGCAACGTTCAGGTAGGTGTCGTTCAACGGTTCACGTTCACGGTAGTGACGCCGTGGAAGGGAACTCCTCGTCAACGAGCAGGCAATCTGCCTACATTGTATATTACTCACTCTGTAACTGTGTCTCTTTTCTTTCCTTTACGTACAATAAAGCTCATACATACATACAATCATAGTTGATGAGTGTAACGTCTAGGTTTAGGCCACTATAATGGTAAACTTGTCGAGTCGCAAGCGAAGGTGACAATCTGACCGTCCTCGTTGTTGATGAAAGGCCATGGACTGGACCAGGGCTATTAGTCAAACTGAAATTTTGGATTGGCTAAAATAAAACTAACAGTCTTTGTGTCATCCTTTTGTGCGACATTAGGTACAATAATTGACGTTATCAACATGTGCGCAGTACAACTGAGTCACTCGCAGTACAATTCCTGTAAGGTAAGTAGATCTTCAATAAGACAGATAAGGTTAGATGGGGTAAGTCAAACTCTGGCGTAAAACAAACAATAGGCTACTTGACTCTTTTTCAAAGTATGTCTTATATTATTAATTACTGTCTAATTAAACGAAAAAAAATAGTACCATATTTTATTACGACTTAAAAACCCGCAAAAAAAAAATAATGTTTACTTTTACTTGATCAGGCAAAAACAACATCAGCCATATTAATCTACAGAATATCTATGACATGACGTCAGTATATTTAGAAAAAATATTTCACATTGTCACACCCGTCAACGACTATGAATTTTAATACAATAGAGGTCGCTTCTATGGAGATCAGATTACTACCTCTAATTTCCATAGTTGATCTGAATTATGTGACGTCACTCCATTGGCCAACACCGTTTTCGGAGTCCATAATTAAAAAAAAACATACACACATCTTTAATTAAAAATACGCAGTCATCACGCACTTTTAATGCCCGCACGCTATAAATATTGATTTCTTAAGTCAAATACTACAGAAAACAATAACTTGATGTGCTAAATTCGATACGAGTCTAGTAGCCTATTGTAGATAATCGTTATATTGTTGCTTTTGTCCCAAAAAACTAAGTTACTCTTACCCTACTAAAGCATTCATTTTATAAAGACGTTTTAGTTTATTTATGATGTGAATTTTGTAAAGACGGCGAAGATTATTTAAATACCTACTGCACTTACAAAGTTGCTTTCTTTAAACAATAATGGAATTTAAAAATTATGTAAATGACCTTAATTATAATTTTCGCGATTACGTATCTACTTAATGTAAGGTTGCATTCAGTGACCCGGTTTCGTTTACAAAGTCGTATTGCAGGCAAAATGTTTTTGTTTGTTGTGAATTTTAGCTGTGTTTGCCAGTGTCACATTTTGCCACATTTGTGCGCTTTGGATGTCCGTTTACCCAAGTGACAATGACAAAAGTTAATGGAAAATAATTAATGGACGTGATCACTTATAGACCTTATAGTTCGCATTCCTATTGCTTGATTGACCCCAGAGCCATGGATAAGCTAAATCGGGTATTTTATTGTTATTTTAAGAGGTAAATTTCTTCCCTCGAGAACATGATTTTTTTATTTGAACTTAAATCAATCTATAATCTCGATTGATTCTAAAAAGCAAGAAAAGTGATTATGTACGATATGCGAGAAAACGAGGTTTGCAATACAACTCAAATATTCATAATCATAACAAAAACCATAACATCACAACATTCTCAACGCACGTACTTGATACTATAGAATTTCGAAACTAAAGTTTTGCCCTTGTCTCTCACTTTATTGGCCCACGTAGACTTAATTATAAAGAAACAGAGAACAATCGAAACTATAATTCCGTGTCTGTGCGGAACGAAAAGACACAACAACACTAACGTTTTCGTGATTCTTTTTTTACAAAATTGTCAACACAAGATTGTTCATTATCAAATAAACATTGTCCATTGCAGGCGTTGCTGCCAGCCGCCTGCCTCCTCCAGCTGCAAGAGATCCAGGACGTCTGCTGCGAGTTCCTCAAGAGGCAACTAGACTGCTCCAACTGCCTCGGCATCAGGGCCTTCGCCGACACCCATTCCTGTCGCGAACTGCTGCGTATAGCTGATAAGTTCACGCAGCAGAACTTTCCAGAGGTTAGTCAAGTCTGTGCCAGCTGTAGGTCCTCAGGAGCTGGACTGTAACTGCTTGGCATGAGGACTTTTGCAGATACCTGTTTCTGTCATGAACTACTTCGTATAGCTGATAAGGTGATAAGTTCACGCAGAAGAAATTCAGAGGTTAGTCAAGAGCTGTTCCAGCTGTAAGGTTCTTAGGAGCTGGACGATAACTACCTTGGCATCAGGGCAGCTGACACCTATTTTTGCCGTGAACTCCTTTGTATAGCTGATTTGTTAATTCAGCAAAACTTTCAGGTTAGTCATCAGCCAGCAGGTCTGTAATGTCCCAATTAACTCGCAAAGTGTTTCCTAGGGCAAATCCCTTTCGCAATAAATTGTGCCCCACCACATTCAACAAATGCTACCTTAAAATTATGCAATAGTGTTAAATTTCTCTCTAACAATCTTACCACTGCAATGCTAATCTGTTTGTGTTCAGGTTATGGAAAGCGAAGAATTCCTGTTGCTACCAGCAGCCCAGCTCATAGACATCGTGTCGTCAGATGAGCTGAACGTTCGCTCCGAGGAGCAGACCTTCCAGGCTGTCATGTCCTGGGTGAAGTATAACGTCGCTGAGAGGAGACAGCATCTAGCACAGGTAAGTAACTTCAGTTAATTTAAAATTATTTAATCCGAGCTCATATAACCCGGCAACCTTAAAATCTAGACTGAACAGGCATCTTCTGGGCGAGCTCATTCCACGTCTTTGTCTTTGGCTAGTCTGTGGCCAAGAGTAAGCCCATTTATAGTAAATAATAATTTAAAAAAAAAGATTTGAAGAAGAACTGTGAAGTGTGTGTATGGAGATCAATTGCTGCTGCAGTTCAAAATTTTTGGTGAGTTGACCATACGCTCTGATCGGGTTGTTATGTGGTTGAAGGAATCGGAAACTGGCACATCAGTTCCGAGTCGAGATAATCACAATACTTGGGTACTATACTAGACCAACTAAGTTATTAAGTGTATTGATTTGGGCGAGTAACATAAACATCGCCGTGTCTCTTTTCTTTACACGGAAGTGATTATCATTTGTTCGTTTTTAAAAATAGCCTCGCGGTGGGACCAGTTTACTAATTTCATAAACTAACATTTGTAAAGAGCCTACTTTAATTGGAGGCGAAACCCGTCCATTTATTCATAAAAACTTACGGTCCTGAATTAGTTAAATTATGTTTTAGTCTTTCTCACACACGGTAGAATCGATAGATAACGAGACAATCGGGTAGCTAATTCCATAAGTCAACACTTCCCCCTTTCCTTAACTGTTTTAACCCGTTTGTTAAATTCTTACAGGTCCTCCAACACGTCCGGCTGCCACTCCTGAGTCCCAAGTTCCTCGTGGGCACGGTGTCGTCCGAGCTGCTGATCCGCTCCGACGACGCCTGCCGCGACCTGCTGGACGAGGCCAAGAACTACCTGCTGCTGCCGCAGGAGCGCCCGCTCATGCAGGGGCCCAGGACTCGCCCCAGGAAACCCACCAGGCGAGGTCAGTAGCGGGAGACAAAAGTCTAAAGATGCAGGATGGTTCATGGAGGGTAAATCCTGGTCACGGCATCAATTGTTACTTTTAACTAACATGACCCGCCCCAGGAAACCCACTAGACGAGGTCAGTAGCGGGAGACTATTGCGAGCCAAGTCTAAAGATTCAGGAGAGTAAATCCTGGTCACGGCACGAATTGATACCTACCTACCTGTTGTGTTAACTCCAGGAGCGCCCGTTTATGCAGGGGCCTAGGATGTGCCCCAGGAAACCCACCAAGCGAAGTCGAGACGAGACGAGACGACTGGTGTATCTGTACCCTATCGCGAGCCAAAAGTCTCAAGATGCAGGATGGTTCAGGAGGGCAAATCCTGGTCACTGCACCAATTGTGACACGAAAATCTAATATGACAATACGATTTTTATGACGAGAGTGAGATAAAAACTTGATGCAGCGGTGAATACGAACTGCTGTTGAGTGAGTCTCTGCAATCTCCTTAAAAGCGCAATTCTTGTAGCTCGACCTTATTTCCAAAAAAGTCAGCGTCATATAACACTTTAAGTTCTCGCGCACACATTTGTACACATATTTAAAGTCACACACAGGCCGCGACCACGGCCAGTGCAACCTGACCGAAACGTTGGGAAAAAAGGTAAAAATAATGTTAATTAATCGCGTTCGACCTGTGTGTGACTTTAAATAAGTCAGCGTCATTTAAAGGGTAATGTTTGACCACTTCAATAATATATACACGAAGCTTTATACAGATAAATAGTCCTATTTTTTTTCAGGTGAAGTCCTATTTGCCGTCGGCGGCTGGTGTTCGGGCGACGCCATAGCGTCGGTCGAACGCTTCGACCCACAGACCGCCGAATGGAAATGGTGGCGCCCATGTCCAAGCGGCGATGCGGCGTCGGCGTGGCCGTGTTACATGATCTCTTATACGCAGTCGGCGGGCATGACGGACAGAGCTACCTCAACAGTATTGAGAGATATGATCCTCAGACCAATCAGGTAAGATTTGAAATACTTTAAGAAAAATCCGGGTAAGGGCACCAATTGAACTCTGTTTCAATATTCATAAAATGGACGAGCAAAGCTAGCTCAAAAAATAAATAATTATGATCTGAAGATCATTCAGGTAAAAACATTCCCCTTAAAACTTACTGTTAAACACTTCTTCTTACTGTATAATGCTTCAGGAGGGTAAATCCTGGTCATGGCACCAATTGCATTACCTATGGCCTGAATGGTAGTTGGATTTTTATTATTTTTTGAATAGCCTATTTTGTGTCTCACTGCAGGGTAAATGATTCCCTTTCTTCCCTAATGGCTACGAATTGCGTCTATACTGTTTCAACATCTCTTTTTTGGTCTGCAGCAAAAATAACTTAATTATTAATAAATATTCGCAGTGGTGTGGTGCTGTAGCCCCGACATCCTCTTGCCGAACATCCGTGGGTGTGGCGGTGCTAGACGGCGCACTGTATGCCGTAGGAGGACAAGATGGCGTCCAGTGCCTCAACCACGTCGAGAGATACGAACCCAAGGAGAACCGGTGGACCAAAGTGAGTGTAACTGTGATGTATATACAGTATATAGGATCCTACCTATTCGGCGTCCGTATAATAAAATAGGTGCTTCCGTTCTACCTATTCTTGTGGTGCTTATGTCGGCGTGGCAGAGCTAGACGGGGCATTGTACGCCGTAGGAGGACAAAATGGCGTCCAGTGCCTCAACTACGTCGAGAGATATGAACCTAAGGAGAACCGGTGGACCAAAGTAAGTGGTGGCGTTGTATCTGTCAGTCATTGCATTCCGGGTGGTTAACGGTGATGACTTTAAATACTTGTGAACGTCAGCAGCCGCTCTGTAGCTTTACTGAGGAACGGATGCCACCCGAACATTTACTCAGTTGCAATTCAATAAAATCTTTATTAAATCATAGCTCGCGGTGAAAGCCCACAATGTAGAAGTCATACTGATTTTTATTTCGTCAACATAGTTCGTTATGGTAAGATGTTATCTGTGGCGCAGGTAGCAGCAATGACGACGCGACGGCTCGGCGTTGCCGTGGCCGTTCTAGGCGGCGCTCTATACGCTGTGGGTGGCTCGGACGGACAGAGCCCGCTCAACACTGTGGAGCGGTACGATCCCAGGTAATAATCCCACTTGTATTTTTTATGTTTAACGCTTTCGTGCTTAATATACGACTAGAGTCAGATCAAGCTAAGTGAAACAATTTTAATTCGATAAATTTTAATTAAAAATGATAATCTCATAGAAGTTTTCCCGTTCAAAATAACATTTGCAGTTTGTGCTGTCAAAATCTTTACCAACTTTATCTTGTTTTGGCTCTAATGCATAATGCTTAAGCGTCCGAGGAAAAAGTAAATTTGCGTTTTTCGTTCTGTTTTCGCCATTTTTGTAGCCACTGCAACGTTTGTCACTACAAATTTTACTTAGACGTAATCCTGGTCATGGCACCAATTGTAATCAGACTTCTCAGTCTTGTCCTAGAAAATACTTTGCTATTTATGTATTTTATTTTATAACAATGTTAATGAACACATAGCCGAAGAAAAGGGCTTTTATTAACACTGTTTATTTGTGTTCAGAGCAAACAAATGGACGCCCGTAGCGCCCATGTCGACGCGACGCAAGCACCTCGGCTGCGCCGTGTTCGACGGACAGATCTACGCCGTCGGGGCAGAGACGACTGCACTGAACTGTCTTCTGCTGAAAGGTATGTTATCTTCATAAAAAACTTAAGGCTCTCTTGACAAACTAATCACAAAATCGTCCACCATCTGGCCTTTTCAATTTAAAGAGTAAGTAATTCTTAGTTTAATTTATTTCATCTTCAAAAATTTTTAGGTACCAATTTCGCCTCTGTCCAGGTGATCTTTTCTCTTCTATATTTATCTTAAACATTAAAGTTGAAGATATGATTTATTTAATGTTGAGGGTTTTTGTAATGTTGGGTTTATTCGCTATGTGCTGACAGATACGACCCGGCCTCGGACGCGTGGTCGCCCGTGGTGGCCATGACGTCGCGGCGCAGCGGCGTGGGGCTCGCCGTCGTCAACGGCCAGCTCTACGCCGTCGGCGGCTTCGACGGCACCGCCTACCTGAAGTCCATCGAGGTTTGTACACCCAGACTAAGCCACTGGTCGCACTAAAAGCAAGTAAGCTATGAGCTTCATCGCTCGGCGACGACCGATAACTGGATGCTAAACGCCATCTCCGTAAGACGCGACCGAAGCCCTCGTATAGCTATACCTACAACCAGAGGCGGCTCGCGGCTGTAATTTGTGGGTGTTCACCCAAATAATCATCGTAAGGCCCAAGGTCCTACATGTATGTAGCCTACATAACATAATCAACACTATTAACTGTGTATTTGTAATTCCTATTACAACGGCATAAAGTCTAGTGTTCCTGTTTGTACTTATTCAATGTGATTAAATTTAAATCATATTAAATTGGCTCAGAGATGCATTCTTTTTCTTTCCTTCAATTTTCCAACAAATGCCTGAACTATAAGTTTAAATTTCAGTGAAAAATATTCTTTATTTAGTTTATATATGTAGCTGCCCAGCTTCAGGGTTAATAACAGTAAAACATAAAAATGAATAGACGAAAACTGCAGTTCATTCAGTAAATGAATGCGGGATTGTGAATGTTTTTTTTTTATTTTCATCGAAAGATGTGATAATTAAGTCACTGACGCCGGTATCGGTCCATGCAGACTCACCACCTCCGCCGTCCGCGCCCGCTCCAAATAAAAGACATGGAAAGCAAAACAGTTTGTCACTTTTTTCTCATCCACATAACCACGGTGTTTTTTCATACTGTTCCGTTTTAAAAACACGTGTAAAATTTTGGTTTTTGAGAAAACATATTTGCGTAAGTTTAAGGTCGGGCCGCGGTGGTCCTTTAGCTTTTAATTCTAATCGCGTTGCAAAAGTTTTTTCACACTCTTTTATAAATGTCACATTGTACCCATCCATTCTCACACACTTGCAATAAAAACAATTTAAACGGTTTCAAAATAAGGCAAAATTGTATTCCCGCGCGTGCCTTAAAATAAAACTTGTTTATCTATTGTTTACTAACAATTAACAAAATAGCGCGCGAAATACGCGGCTCGCGGATGACCGCGACGCATTTCGCGCCTGCGCGATGCAACCGAGACGGTAATCAAGGACAAACCCACAGACCTATATCGAGATAGAAGGAAAAAGCGTGGCGGTTGACAGGGAGACCGATCGTGTAACATTTCGCATTTATTGGTGTTCTTATTATGATTGGATTACCTAGTTAATTATTAATGTAGTTTAGAATATTTATAATATAAGTTAGTTTAAGATTTTTGCATGAATGTATTTGTAATTTAATTTGTGTTGCATACTTTTTAATCTGTTGAATAAATAGATAAATACTTGATACCACAAATGTGAATTGACTCGACAGTTTGAATTCATGGCTTATTTTTACATCGCTCGTACTCTAATAAGAACAAATCAATTTATTTTCATTACAATCATTACATACACATTATTCTAGCATTTATTTCATGTTTATAGGTCGTTTGTTTTGAACGCACGCCAAATCGAGCTCGTCAAATTAAAACCGCAATGGAAAACTAATTTTGACACCAATCGTCGAGCAGACTGCCGTTCGCGGTACTAAATATGATACTTTTTCTTTCTATCTTGATATAGCTCTGTGGTCAAACGTCCCTAGGAGCGGCGCTCCAGATTTACCTAATATTTCATACATAATCTTCTGTCTCACGCGCGGAGCTATGACTAAACTTCTCTTTCGCTCTTACTGAATTTCGTATTAGAGAATGTACTGAATATTTCTCCATAGGAGCGCAATTCAAAGCGCTCCGTTGAGCGCGGTGCGTATGAAATTGTATAGGAAGGGAATTGGCGGATTAATATAGACTGTATAATGAACTTTTAAGAAATATAAGTAATTGTTTGATTGGACTTTTTTGCGATAGTTTTTATATAGTATAATACATTAATTTGAGGTACGATAATTGATGTATTACTATAGTTTAATTGTGATTATTTTTGGGAGTGCACCGCACAAGCGCACTTTAGGGCAAGCCGCTACTGCCTACAACCCCGCCGGCCAGCTTCATTGCGCAACCTGTGATCGCACTTTCAAAACCAAGTTTGGCTTCGCGAGCCACATCAGGCCCCGTAGCCGAATGGCATTTCTCCGACGCCAAACGAAAGCGATACGCCGCTGGCTCTGTCGCGCCAATACGCAAGCGCGATAGAGATAGATATCTACTAGCGCTTCGTTTCGTGAGCGTTTCGTGAGCGATTGTGCCATTCGGCTAGCCACCCAGAGCGTTCCATGCTTCGGATCAATAACCGTTGGACTTACCACCACCACTTTGGACCACTACTACTACTACTACACACACTGGTGGGATCGATGCCAAGTAGGCGGCGGTTTGCATGACTCGGCATGTCACTGGCACATACTAAGCTACCAAAATCAGCCTGTGTTATCAAAATACTGCCAAGTTAGCTCGGTATAGCAATAATGTAGGTATACATTGTGACTGGAAAGAAAAGCCAAGGAGCGAGGCTCTGTGTCAATTTACAACATACTATGGCGTCAATCTTTTGAAAACGCCAACGTTGAATTGAATCGCCATCTAAATGCCGGCTCATATTATTAAATATCAAGTGTTAACTATATTAAACTTGGCATACACATTTACGTAACTTGTCTTTGTTTGTTATTACTTTTTGTTTCTCAAAGTTCCAAAAATAGATCGTGTAAAAATTATAAAATCCTGGTCACGGCACCAAAATGTAACCATAATCGCCAAAACTATTTTGTTGCAGGTGTTCGACCCGGAGTCGAACCAGTGGCGGCTGTGCGGCGCCATGAACTATCGCCGGCTCGGCGGCGGCGTCGGCGTCATGCGCGCGCCGCACCACGACAACCACTACATCTGGTGAGGCTTTTAACCTTTAACCCTTTCAATGTATTATTTATGTCATGTGCCTCGCGCAAGGCTCGGAACCGGTTTATTTTTTACCGGTTAAAACCGGTTTATTTCGATTTTACTTCGAACTTTTTAAAGAACGCGAACGTTATGAGAACTTTATTTTAACCGAAATAAACCGGTTTATTCGTCGAGCGGTTCACGCAGCGAGTTTTTTGTTTGGTTAGAACAGTATTACCTATCATGCTGCGGAAAACCGGTTAATCGAACGAAACCTTTATGAAAGAGTTCTCCTAAAAACCGGTTTAAAAATAGCGGTTTTTTGAGCGAAAACGAAATTTAAAGGTTTGTCCGCAAGTACATGATAACGGTTTGAAAATTTAGCCGGTATCCGAGCCCTGGCCTCGCGAACCTACAAATAACAATAATATAATACTAAACACCCCACCCCGTGTGGTGACGGGTTAAGAATTTCACCACCCCCTTTCTTCCCTTGGGTGTCGTAGAAGTCGACTGTGGGATATGGGTTCAATTGTGACGTAGGCGTGAGACTCTCAACCTGTCACTGCAATGTCATAATTTGGATTTATTTCAACCCCTTTTTGCCAAGAGTGGCACTGAAAATTAATAGTTCATGTGCTCTGCCTACCCCTTTATGGGATACAGGCGTGATTATATGTATGTATGTATAATACGAAACAATACTACCTAAGTACTACCAATACTAACTAAATAATAATATAAGACAGTAACCGCGCATCATTCAGAACTCTGGGCGCAAAAACAGTATTTTGGCAGTTTTTTTGCTGAAACCGAAATGAATGACCAAGTATTGACTTGGTCATTCATTCAAAATATAAGGTGGATGTACTAGTGCTCGACGCGGTACTAGTACTCGTCACCCATGGTTTAAATAGCGATTAATAAGATAAGACTACCGTTACATTCATCGCAATTAGATTTATTAGATGAGAAATGTTTGTAGCCTTCACATTTCATACGCCATATTATAAAATATAGAAACTTTTTTCAATTAATGAATAATATATGTGATGACATTGTCATGAGCAATCAATCTCTCAATTTTGTTAGCGATTTGGTTAAGCTTTGCTCGTATTTGCTGACTTATTTAAAATACTTTCACGGTAAGTTGTGAACATATTCTATAATTGTGTTGGTGCTAGAATGTGCGGGAAGATATTTAAGTAATTAAATGTCGATTTCGTTCATTGTTACTGTGATAAACAAGCGTGTCATTTATTAGGACTGAAAACCGTCGCAAGTCTAAAACTCGACACGGCTGGCATTTATTGGGACTGTTACGTTATTTTCCAAGTCCCAATGTTTGTCGAGCCGTTTTTTCAGGATATCACGATTAAAGTAGCCAAAACGAATCGTTTACAGTTTCATATTATCAGCATATTTTTCTGTAAGTCACATTACTGAAAAAAACAAATTACATGCACATAGACAGTTTTTTGTATATCTTTTACGGTTTTATTGATATGTTTTCTCGTTAAATGTAGTGAAATCTGTATAATTTCTTTGGGTAGTGCTTGACATGTCATTTTTCACAAAACATTTTCCTGGATCTGTTCTTCGTGATGCTTCCAGATACAGAGGTGGATTTAAACGACGAAGAAGTGGAGCCGGCAAAGTATTGCAGAACCTGTGAAATACAATTTTTATTTTGGGGGAATCCCTATTTTAGTTCATTACATAATTTATTTTGCTCAAAATGCGGAGCCGACTTATTCTATTTTATTACATAAATGTAGCACGTAAAAAGTAAATGTTATCAACAGAATACGTTTTTTTTAATTAAATTATTTAATTTTGTAGTAAATTTTAACCCAAAACACTTGTTTTTTACTGTTTTTCCTGAATCATACTTAGATGTCATCTATTAGGACTGCCAGCAAAAGCACCTGTCAGTTATTCGGACAAGCGTATTGACTTATACTGGGGACGCTATTGCACAACACCCTGCATTTTATGATTAAGCACTGAGACTTGGCACAGGTTGTTCCTTGGGTGGCCCTGAGTAGATAAAGATCGGGAGGCATCGAGAGCCCCCCTTAATTTAGGAGGGAAGAGGGGGGGAAGGCTGGCGCCGCCGCGCTTCCTTTGAAACCATATTTCTCTAAAACTATACAAAATAGGGCATGCGATATATCATTTTCGGATAAATGAAGGACGAGGAATTCATTTTTGGAACAAAAAAAATGTATTTTAGAACAAAAATACAAAATAAAATGGGAAAAACTGAAAAAGAGATTTTTTTTAAACATATTATTGCACATTTTATGAAAACTGTAATGGTTTTTTCTAAATAAAAAATATTATTTAATAGCTACATTTATCTAGTTTTAGAAAATGTATAATTTGTTATAGAAATATATTATAGGACGAGTGATAAAAAATAATTTACATCGCCCGATAGGGTGATTTGAATGCTCATTTCAATAAGTTTTGTCAATGATTTCAGGTATAATCACTATTTTTAACACACGAAAGCCGTAATAATTGTAGTTTATGGCTATTTTAGTGATTAATGCACTTAAAATAAAAAAAATACAAAAATTATAAAAAAAATATTAAAAATGTGATAATTTTTTTTTACATTATCCTATTTTGTTCTTTCTACACAATATATATCTAAAAGCAATAAATATCAATAAAAAGCCACATTTATACAGTTTATAAAAATATATAGTTTGTTATATAAATATATTACGAAACGCGAGATAAAAAATAATGAAAATGAAAATTTAAATGTACGGGTCAGCTTGCATTATTCGATGAGGTGAGGTAAAGGTACTACCCGCTATGCAGTGGAGTTCGTCTAGTAATACAGAAATATACTTATTCTAATAACGTTTACACATGTAGGTATATCACGACCCAGTACAGAAAATTGTAAAAGTCCTATAATATAGTTTATTTTGATTGTAAAATAAAATTGCATGTGACTTATATTGCAAAAAAAATTTCTTAATCACGTTCTCCTCTCCTAAAGCAGTTCTGCATGCATAGGCTTGAAGATTTTTTAGTTTACTAGCAGAATTTAGTTTCTTCCTTTGGGCCCCCTTAAATCGGTTTTACCCATCCATAAAAGATAAAATAAAAATCTTCATATTCTTCCTTTCAGTATCAATGATAGTTAGTTATTGCGCAATAGTGCCAGTGCCATAAAAAATAAACTAGATTCGTATTAGCATTAAACATTAATGATTTTTGAACTAAGACATTGCTTTGTACAAAGGAGAACCTCAAAAAATGGTCTGACTAGACGAAAACATATGTATCGGGCACAGTATAAGGATATATCAGTAGTTAATCTCCGGCAGCGGCGGCGCGGTCGTTACTACTGCGCAAGGTCACGCAGGGTTGTACAACGTTACTATAATCGACTTCGTACAATGTAAGTTGTTGTAAATCTAATAGGTACTATTAACTGTAAGTAGGTTTTAGTATAACAATACCACGTCATGACACCACATTAGTCAGTATTGAAGACACAAAAAATCATTATAAATATATTACTCTCATACGCGCAATAGTAGATTGTGTAACAATAATTGCAAAAGCGTTAATTTAAGTGTTCATTTTATATGTTTTCTCTAGAATACACCCAATCCATCACAATAAAAAAAAGATTCGTTTGAACTAGAAACGTAGGTACCTACTGTCCTACTCGTATTAGTAACTGTGTATGGCGCTATGCTAGTACCAACGCTCTTTCTACCTTTTTATCTAATAAAGATTCAAGTACGTATTTGTTTCTTAAATACTGACGAAATCATATTTACATAAAATGTTTGAATAGATGTTTGCACAATATTTAAGTAGGTACCAAACTTTCGAGCTAGATAGATCGCAGCATCTACCTAAATGTCGTTACAGATAAATCCTTATTGATTTTAATGTGTCATTCTAGCTTTAAATCTCACTTTTACGCCATTTACGTAAGCAATAATGTACCTAACACTGCAAATATATAACAACCACTTACTTTTCTGGGTGTCTAGGAATTCTAAAGAATGACATTTCCGCATTTTGAGAACTTTCCATACACCCATAAACACTACAGTAACGAAAATATGTCTTCGGTGCTGACGTCATTTTCTCCCGAACTCAACACGTCAACACAGCGCGCAAACGCGGCCCCGACTGTCCAGCCCAATAATCACCAGTTTCGCATGTTTTCGCCGCATGCGAGGGGAGGGAGGGGGACACACCGCGCGGCGTGAAGTTTGTAAGAAGAGTTATTACTGGTTTTATACTGTGTATCGGGGCTAGTACTCAAGGCTCTCAAAAAGTGTAGCTATTTTGAGTTATTCAAATAAAACAACATGAATAGTCTGAATTTAATTATGTATAATATATCACAACATCCACTGCATAAGCACATCAGCTCCGAACATTTAATTTAAAAAGTCTTTTTTTGCACCTTACGCGGCACTGTTTTTTATTACACCTGCATCCGACAATTTCGAGGCATGTTTCTGCAGCAACAGGCAACGTTGTGGGCAAGTAGGCTCCCAAATCACAATTGTTACAGACTTTCGTCCAGCCACAAGTAGCAAATAATGGCAAATTTTGAATTGGGTTTAGTTGACCCCATAAATGGACACCTTGATATACCTATAACCCTTACAAAAATGGTGCAAGGCAGCTTTTGTTGGTGAAATGCTGTTAATTTGGCGGTCTTTTTTGGTTAATAACTATTTTCGGCACTCGTTAACCAAAGTACAGGACGCAGATCTGGAATAATAAATATGTCAAGTAAGAATTATCCATAAATTATGCAAATCATATAGATAACTACTATTTCACAAGATGTATTAGGATCAGATGTATATCTGACCTATCATATCAATCGATCATTTCATGTAATATAAATAGTTAAATTCAGACTATATAGGAGTACTTATGTTGTTTAATTTGAATTACTCTAAATAACTACACTTTTTGAGAGCTTTGAATACCTTTACCTCACCTTATCGAATCATACAAGCTGACCCGTACCGTACATCAAGATCGCCCTGCCACGTCACTTTCATTATTTTTTATCTCGCGTTTCGTAATATATTTATGTAACAAACTATATATTTTTATAAACTACATAAATGTGGCTTTTTATTCATATTTATTGCTTTTAGATATATATTGTATAGAAAGAACAAAATAGGATAATGTTATAAAAAAGTTATCACATTTTTTTTTTTAATTTTGTATTTTTTTTATTTTAAGTACATTAATCACTAAAATAGCCATAAAATACAATGATTACGGCTTTCGTGTGTTAAAAATAGTGATTATACCTGAAATCATTGACAAAACTTATTGAAATGAGCATTCAAATCACCCTATCGGGCGATGTAAATTATTTTTTATCACTCGTCCTATAATATATTTCTAAAACAAATTATACATTTTCTAAAACTAGATAAATGTAGCTATTAAATAATATTTTTTATTTAGAAAAAACCATTACAGTTTTCATAAAATGTGCAATAATATGTATAAAAAAAAATCTCGTTTTCAGATTTTCCCATTTTGTTTTGTATTTTTGTTCTAAAATACATTTTTTTTGTTCCAAAAATGAATTCCTCGTCCTTCATTTATCCGAAAATGATATATCGCATGCCCTATTTTGTATAGTTTTAGAGAAATATGGTTTCAAAGGAAGCGCGGAGGTGCCAGCCTTCCCCCCCTCCTCCCTCCTAAATTAAGGGGGGCTCTCGATGCCTCCCGATCTTTATCTACTCAGGGCCACCCAATGAACAACTGTGCCAAGTCTCAGTGCTTAATCATAAAATGCAGGGTTCCCATACAAGACATAGCAATAGCTTTAATATATGTATTGACATATATTTTTTCCCTTAACCTGGGAATAATCTAATTTTTGGGAATAATCTAAAGAACATCCTTTATTTGGTTACTACTGCTTATTTGATGTTAACTGTAGAGACGTGTAACTTAAAAATCAACTTTATTAGTATAGTAACAAGCTAATTTGTTGCAGGAACCGCAAAGACTCCGTGGTATGAGCCACGCCCGCCTCACTCGTTACTCATTTTATTTTATTGTTAATAAAAACTATATGATTAATTGACTATTTATAAATAAATGAAATACTTTAGAATATACAACATTTCTTTTATGTAACGTCCTAACACCCATTTCTAAGATGTAGAATATGGTTTTCCAATATGAAGTCGAAAATAAATGTCGAATTGAAGGCATGTTTACAAAAACGACATAACTACACTAGACATGAATTTACAGGAAACGAAAAAAACTAAATGTCTTCTTATATATTAGCTATTGGACATAAACGTTGTATACGTTATTTAAGTAAGTGGCCATTAGTTCCGAAACACACGATTACACATCTCAAAGACAATTATTTTTGGAAAAAATATGAAAAATAAGTTCGTCAGTTATGCTGTTTTTGTAAAATTTTGTTAGTTATGTTCTTTTTGTTAGAAAATAAAACAAATTTCTATAGAAATTATGTTTTGTATTCTATCATTTATCTTACTAAACTAGTGGATCTACTTTAATCTTCACATCCGCTGCTGTTGTCATCGTTATCTACCTCCAGAGACGACGATTCTTGACACGTATTATACAAAATTGATTGGTAGAATTGATGGCTCGATGGTTTGACCAAAAACTGCATCAATTTTCTCAAGTCGCCTACTTTGTGAAGATTAAGGGGAAGTGAAGACTCATAAGCACGTTTTAAATTGATGTTCTTGGGCATTTTCTTCCTATTTCTTATATCAATAGTAACCCAAGGTAACCTAAAACGTAACGTAAACTAAAAAGAGTTTGTATATATTTTATTGAAAATTAAGTTTTTTACGTGAACGATATACAGTTATGTTCTTTTTGTAAAAAACAATGTAGATATGTAGTTTTTGCAAAATGGGTATATTTTTGGGGACTGAGTGTGGACAATTGGGGTCATTTTTGGAGACTATCTTTTGCTCTACGTATAGATCCTGCTTAGACGAATGCTATGATACCAAAAATTCAAATCCGCAAAAAATGTTAGTTATGTTGTTTTTGTAAACATGCCTTCAATTATATGGTTGGTGGATTTTGAAGTCTGCTGTCAGAAAGACGCGTTAGTCTAATGTGACTGACAGAGAGCCAGGCGGACAGAGTCACACCATAAAGGTTCCGTTTGTATCTTTTTGGTACAGAACTCTAAAAAACGTCAGCGACATCATATGATGTCAGTAAAATATAAGTAAATACATATAGATGCTTGGGACTAAGAACACGATCCTATTTCGAAATTCGTGAGCAGGATCCCTTAAGACCCCTTACTCCTTAGAGCGCTCATCGATTTCACGAAACGGCCATCGATAGATGGCGTTGGCGCTCGGTACGCGAGCACCGGCAACTCAACGCGCGTTTCAACGCAGACACGAATAATCTTGATAGTTTTGAATTAAATTGCTAATAACATAATTTTCAATTTTATATGGGGACTCTTTATTTAATTTCATATTCATGGTATGGTAGTAGTAAATAAGGTATATGAATGTAGTAAAAGTATAGTATTAGTCTACATGTACATATATAAATTCAGGTTTCCTAATTGATTGATTCAACGACCAACACCGCTGAGCCGAAACTACGAAAGCTAGAAAGTCGAAATTTGTATAGATTGCATCAACAAAATTTCGAAGAGATAAGAATCGATTATGAAAATTTACACCCCTAGTAGAGGGAAAAAGGGGGTGAAAGTTTGTAGCGGGATCAATTTGTTTTTTTTTTATTAGGAAAATTTTAGTTAGGAACTTGAAATTAGAGAATAGTTTAATAGTGATTTCTGTTTTTTAGGGTTCCGTAGTCAACTAGGAACTCTTATAGTTTCGCCATGTCTGTCTGTCCATCCGTCCGTCCGTCCGTCCGTCCGTCCGTCCGTCCGTCCGCGGATAATCTCAGTAACCGTAAGCACTAGAAAGCTGAAATTTAGTAACAATATGTGTATCAATCACGTCAACAAAGTGCAAAAATGAAAAATAGAAAAAAATGTTCTATTAGTGTAAAGTGGGGGCTGATTTTTTTTTCATTCCAACCCCAACGTGTGATATATTTTTGGATAGGTATTTAAAAATGAATAAGGGTTTACTAAGATCGTTTTTTGATAATATTAATATTTTCGGAAATTATCACAGTTATAGTGACTTTCATATTTTTATAAGAACAGCATGCACTTACGTCCAGAACAGTGACATTTGGTGCATTGGAACTGCTCATGATGTGTCACTTTTTAACCGTCGCCTCAAATCTGAGAGATTTGAGGCGAGGTTCTCAATTCGTCTGTATGTTTATTTATTTTTTTCATTTTTTATGTTTGTTCCTCGATATCTCCGTTGTTACTGGACCGATTAAAAAAAATTATTGAATGTATATGAATACAGATTGGTAACATTTTTCTCAGAACCCAGTTCTGATGATGGGATCCTGGAGTAATCGAGGGAACTCCTCGAATCTGAAAGGCATACGTAATTACGTATGGTGATTTTTGTGTTTTTAAAGGAACAGCATGCATTTAGGTACGGAACAGTGACATTTGGTGCAGTGGAACTGCTGATGATGGCCAGAACGGAACTTCTCAAATCTGAGCGGCACGCTTATAGTGACTTTGGTATTTTTATAAGAACAGCATGCACTTTCGTCCAGAACAGTGACATTTGGTGCAGTGGAACTGCTGATGATGGTCAGATCAGAACCGATCTTCTCAAATCTGAACGGAACACTTATAGTGACTTTGGTATTCTTATAAGAACATCATGCACTTACGTCCAGTCCAGAACAGTGATATTTGGTGCAGTGGAACTGCTGATGATGGTCAGAACACTCAGAACCAAACTCTTCAAATCTGAACGGCACGCTTATAGTGACTTTGGTATTTTTATAAGAACAGCATGCACTTACGTCCGGAACAGTGACATTTGGTGCAGTGGAACTGCTGATGATGGTCAGAACCGAACTCCTCAAATCTGAACGGCACACTCATAGTGACTTTGGTATTTTTGTAAGAAAAGCATGCATTTAAGTTCAGAGCAGTGACATTTATTTAGTTATGTTTTTTAAGCATAATTATTGAGTTTTCTGGAGGTGCGTCTTGTTGGGACACATGATACTCATTCCCAAGCATCCTTTTTAACTTTAAGGCATTTTTTTCTCCAAAACCTTGGTTTTAAAGAAAAAAACGTTGATTTTAACGCTTTTATCTGTAAGTACTGAAGGTAGTTTACCTCGCTTACATACTGCATCCCACACCTGGGCCGATGGTGAGCTCTGGAACCTAGGCACATTTTTCTAGTTGCCCGGAACGTTATCTATCTTCGGTACCCATAATATAGCAGGGGGAAATTAGCTAAAATTACGGCATAATTAATGGAAGGTTTTTTTAAATTGAAATATGTACGTTATAGACCGAAGTTATTTTTCATCAACCCTCCCCACTCCTCCCTCCTCTGCGTCACCCCTCTACCCTCCCTTAAAGTGCCGAAAATGCGGTTTTTCTCGATTTCTGACAAAACTGTTGAAGATACAGAAAAAGCACGTAGGAACGAAGTAATCCTTAATAAATTTACTACAAATCATTCATTAACACTTTGGTTCTAGCACTTATAGTTTACGCGTGATCCGTCACGAAAGTTGGTCCTTTGCTGCAATCTTCTTTAGTGAATGTTAAGTTTTCGCCCAAAATGCATACGAAATCGTCGAAATTTGTTTGATATAACTAAAATATTGTAACTCATGACTAAAATAAAATTAAGGGGGAAAAATCACTACCATGGGTGGAATTTCCAATATGTCTTGGAATTCCAGTAACTATTTAAGACGTAATATTTTCACGGTAGTAGTCGCTAGGAGTACCATTGATCTATATAGTGTATCTATGACTGGGGATGAGCTTTTGGTAGCTGTTGGTAGAGCCCTGGAGTATCAATCCAGTCGCCGTGAGTTCAAGTCCCACCCATGGTAGTGATTTTTCCCCCTGAAATTCATTTTCAGTTTATAATATTTTAGTAATATCAAACAGATTTCGTAAGCAATTTGGGAGAAAACTTAACATTCACTAAATAAAATTGCAGTAAAGGACCAACTTTCGTGATGGATCACGCGAAACCTATAAGTGCTAGAACCAAAGTGTCAATGAACGATTTGTAGTAAATTTATCAAGGATTACTTTTTTCCTACACGCTTTTTCTGTATCTACAACGGTTTTGTCAGAAATCGCGAAAAACCGCATTTTCGGCTATTTAAGGGGGGGAAGAGGGGTGACGCAGAGGGGGGAGGGATGGGGAGGGTTGATGAAAAATAACTTCGGCCTGTAATGTACATATCCCAATCAAAAAAAATCTTCCATTAATTATGCCAACATTTTCATACATAACTTTCCAGAAGCAACGGACTAATAGTTTATTTTAGACACGTGGCGTCTGTTTTATCACATACAGATTCTGCTTATAAAAAATAACTCGTCACCTGCGTGCCGAGCAAGTATTTTGTTGGCACTTTACCTCTTTGTTTTTCTTAGACACTTCGGAAATTTCATGAACTTTGTGCTTGTATTTTATTAAAAGGAATATACTCTTTAGTTTAAATAAGAATTTGATGGCCTGTGATCCCTATATCTTTAGAACTGAGGTAAAATGTGAGTATTCGGACTTATTGGACACGGTGTACATGTTCGTTCTAAAAGTAGCTGATCAAGCATCGTCGGTTTGGAAAGTCTGCGGTAAAATTTTTGCTCATTACTATACATATTCGATTTAAAGGGTTTTGAGATTTAGGAAATAAAACAACGCTTCATTAGATTTAATTTAATAGCATTATGTAATTATAATCTCAATGTAAGTGCAAGCAGTCTTATTTACAATAAACTTAAAAGCGGAAACAAATATATGCAGAAAGAAAAAAAAGAAGCTGTCAATACTGAATCCCCTAGGGTGGCTATGTATGAATAGCACAGAAAAGTATTAAAATAAAATAAAAACCGGCCAAAAGCGTGTCGGGCCACGCTCAGTGTAGGGTTCCGTAGTTTTCCGTATTTTTCTCAAAAACTAACCTATAAAGTTCAAAACAAATTTTCAAAGAAAGTCTTTGTAAAGTTCTACTTTTGTGATTTTTTCATATTTTTAAACATATGGTTCAAAAGTTATAGCGATTATTTCCGAAAATATGAAAATTATCAAAAATCGATCTTAGTAAAACCTAATTCATTTTTAAATACCTATCCAACAATATATCACACGTTGGGGTTGAAATGAAAAAAAATATCTGCCCCCTCTTTACATGTAGGGGTACCCTAATAAAACATTTATTATTATTAACGACCTTCCACATATTTATAATGAGCCCAAACATGATGGGGTTATGATGAGGAGAATAGCAGTTCTGTTGACCACCTCCTGACTCCATCATGAGACCTTGGACCTCATCTAGTTCGATGGTGCTCGTCAGCCCAAATCTAATGAGCCCGAACATGATGGGGTTATGATGAGGAGAATAGCAGTTCTGTTGGCCACCTCCTGACTCCATCATGAGACCCTGGACATCATCTAGTTCGATGGTGCTCGTCAGCCCAAATCTAATGAGCCCAAACATGATGGGGTTATGATGAGGAGAATAGCAGTTCTGTTGACCACCTCCTGACTCCATCATGAGACTTTGGACCTCATCTAGTTCGATGGTGCTCGTCCACCCAAATCTAATGAGCCCGAACATGATGGGGTTATGATGAGGAGAATAGCAGTTCTGTTGGCCACCTCCTGACCCCGTCATAAGACCTTGGACCTCATCTAGTTCGGTGGTGCTCGTCAGCCCAAATCTAATGAGCCCGAACATGATGGGGTTATGATGAGGAGAATAGCAGTTCTGTTGGCCACCTCCTGACTCCATCATGAGACCCTGGACCTCATCTAGTTTGATGGTGCTCGTCAGCCCAAATCTAACGAGCCCAAACATGATGGGGTTATGATGAGGAGAATAGCAGTTCTGTTGACCACCTCCTGACTCCATCATGAGACCTTGGACCTCATCTAGATCGATGGTGCTCATCAGCCCAAATCTAATGAGCCCAAACATGGTGGAGTTATGATAAGTAGAATAGCAGTTCTGTTGAACATCTCCTGCCTGACTCCATCATCATGAGAACCAGAACCTCATCCTGGTCCCAAAATATAATAATAATTCAAACTCTCAACAAACTTCACGTATAACTTAAAATCCAAAATCATATGAAAAGCATGTCGAATGCTAAAATTGCATAAGGTGTAAAAAGGATCAAGATTTGTTTAGTCGCAGTTTACGGCACTTCTCGGAACTATCGAGCTGCTTACGAAAGCTAGGTCATGCGCCGGACGATCAAACGCAGGTCCGTTGTCTTCGAGCGCTCGGCGCAGACTGAGCGGGCTCGCGTTAGCACAGTGTCTTTTATTCGAATTTTAGGTGTTTTAAAAACATATCTATCGACAGAAAGGTATGTCTTATATGTATGATTTTTTTCTTATAGGTCAATAAGAAGTTCTAGTTTAGGATAATATTATTTAAGAGTTACAAAAAATGCAGGAATCGCAGGAAAAATACATAATGTAAACCTCTTTTTATCGAAAAAATGGGGAGGATACGGAAGGTTATTTATCCACCATTTCAAGTAAATCTTAAAATGTCAAAGTATTAGCTAACTCGTACAGGATATAACAAATAGGATTGTGATCATTTATTACCCCAAATAACATTTTTAACAGCACAATCACGATTCTAAACGAGCTATCCCACTACGAAATTTGAAAACGTCTTCCGAAAAAACAGATTTTTCGGAAGTATAAAAAGACATATTTTAAAGTAGTACCAATTGACTTTCTAGCTTAAGATATGTACTTTTAGGAACATTATCATTTTTTTAATAATCATTTATAGTTTCTTTATAATTTTGAATGAAAAAGGTTCTATTTTGCAAAAAACGCTCGTCTTTAGGAATAAGGCCTCTTTTTTGTGAATAGTGAGCAGGAAACAGTGAAACAACAATTTAATGACACATAGACACTAGAATTTATTCCAACACGCACACGCTAACACATTTATTTCATGAAAATAGTATGAGGCAACACGTCCATCATCTTAGCGCGGCCTTGAGGGGAACACGGCGGCGGCGGCCGCGCCGGGGCAGACGGCTTAGGGGAAGCTGGGGTATCGCGGCCGCAGTTTGAAATCTTCTGCTGGAGCTTCTTGATAGACAGCCAGGAGTCGCTTGACGATTGCGGGGGGCAGGGGATGCCCGAGCAAGGAGGGGATGGACAAGCTTTTGGTGGAGTTTGAGGAGTGGGACGTGTTACTGGTGGGCCTTGCGGGACGGGACGTTTGCCCATAGACACGCGGACGCAGACTGTGTCGGCGTCGGCGGGGACGCTGAACTCCATAGCGCCGCCGGTAGGGCGCGGCGGCGGCGGCGGCGCCGGCGGCGCGCACGATGGAGCCCTAACGGCGCGACCGAGCCCAGCTTCTTTAAGAGAATCACGCTCACTCAACGCCGCTGCGAGCTTCTTAGAAGCGGCTAGCACTGCTTCGCGCCCTGACGCGTTAGGCGCCTCTTTATCCTTATTGCATTTATCAGCCAAATTAGTAGCTGAAGTATGGAATTGCCGTTTGTTACGGGAAGGGGAACCTCGCCGCATCCGTTCAGCGAGTGTAGGCTGACGGCAACGCTTCGGCGCTGCTGCTAAAGCTGGTGGTTTGCTACACCATTCTGGTTTCGGCTTACTTGGGCTCGTTTGGGCTGGAGTCGCTCGACCACATCTAATAGTATCCATGATGCGCGAAGTGATCCCTTTGTAGCTACTCTCAGTTTGGCATTTGGAGCCTTTAGTACTTTCAGTTTGATTCTTAGGGTTCTCATGGCATGGTTTAGGCGGTGTTGATGTAGCTTGACACTGTTCTGTTTGAGGTTTCGGATCGCCTCGGTCGATGGAGAGGAGCGTGCGAGGTGTATGCGCACAGGGGTCAACGACTGAGCGTTCTTTTGGGCGACAATCTCCTAAAGGCTCTAAAGTTACTGGTTGTGGCGGGGGGTGCGGCGGACGGTTGGTTGGACAGTGAGGAGAAGACTTCCTGTATTTGGAGTACATCGAGGTACAGGCCCATCAGTAGCGACAGCGTACATTCGTCCGTCGGTGGCTAGCTCTATTCTTTTCTCCGGCGGTTGCGGACATTTTAGTGGTGGCGGCGGCGTTCTCGGGCGCGCCATTCGCTCCTTGACGGCGCTCTCGTATACGCTTCGATGGTGCTCCTCGTAGCAGCGGATGCGTTCGGCTACCACGTCACGTTGCGCGCCGCATAGCTTTCTTGGCCCCGTTGAATATGTTTGCGGTTTCTGTAAACGAAAATAGTTTCATATAGGCCTTCTTTAATGTAAAATAATATTGAATCTTTCTAATTGACTGACCATTGAATGGCGCTGAAAATAAGTTACAGAATGCAAGTCCAGTAAAATGCGTTGTCTTTAGTAGTAGTAGTAGTAGTAATACACTTTATTGTACAAAGATAAGAACACACACAGTAAAGAAAAAAAGAACACACACATCATTTGTACAAAGGCGAACTTATCCCATTAAGGGATTTCTTCCAGTTAACTTTAGAGCAGTTAAAGGAGAATTGGAGATGGTAGACGTTCCTAAGCTAAACCTATACCTAAACTACAAACTACAGCAATATAGACGTTATATCATATAAATAAATACGTTATACATAATTATAATACAGTTTTATGACTACCCTACATACATACACAATCTACCTAACCGCAAACATCTTCTAGATACGTCTTTTCTGAACTTATCAATTAATAACAGTGGTTCCACGCACGGCGAGCGTTTTCCCTGCAGGTAGTCAACTAGCCGACCAGGCACCCTGACGGCACGCGGGACTCGGTCTAGATCTAGAACTCTAGACCCATAATTTTTAAGAATTCCATCGAAGCTTTTAGTACCTGTGGTAATTGATGTTCGCAAGTGAGCGAACAATTAGGCTCCTTCTCCGCGCAGGGCGGGCGTTTCCCCTGCGGCGGCGGGCAGCAGACGACGCGGCGGCCGGGGAGGGCGGCGACGGCGGCGCGCGGCACGGCGGCGGCGGCGCCGACTCGCACGGCGGGCACGGCGGCGCGCCGCCGGGGGGTTTGCAGGAGCAAGCCCGGGACTGGGAATGTCACAGGTTTTTGTTTATTAAAAAAATAGGGATGACGACTACATAATAAAATGGCATTCTGTTTAGTCCGTCACTTAGATCGTCCAAAAATACTGAACTCACATTTTTCGCTTTTTCTTATTAATGAAAAAATACAAAGATATAGAGTATCAAAGTTCCGGAGTGGAGGCTTGTGACATCACTTCTAAGTAAAAATTGTACCTAGGCGTGACGTCACGCGAAACTTCAACGCACTGTACCGTCGTCATTTTTTGTTTACGAGAAAAAAAGAAAAAAATACGTGTCAAAATTCTTTGACAACTGACAGACTAATTACTTTTTTTTTAGTCGTCTGGCCTATTGTAGGGGGAAGCGGGGCAGATACGTACATCTTTTTTCAAAATTGATTTTAGAGCCCAAAATGATTTTCAAATACATTTTTTTTGTACCTAGTTTACAGCATATTTATTAAGGTATACAAAATTTACGTTTTCTTGTTAAATTTATACCCAGAGTCAGAGATATATTGATTTAAACAAAAAATGGTATTTGTGTAATTCTGCCCCACCTGCAGGGCACTTTGATATCTAGTATGGGACACTTTGATACATCAATTTAGGGCACTTTGATACATATCAAACTGCCCCTAACAGCATGCGTTTCAGAACAACACACTTAGCTGACCAATGATAAGCCTTTTAAACATTACAAAAAGTTTATTAATGGTTAATTAAGTGTGGTGCTCTTGATACCTACGTACCTACCAGTAAGGTTATTAGGAAAGGTACACTAAAGGGGCACTTTGATACGTTCAAAACTGCCCCAACCAAAGTACCCCATTCGACAAATTAAAATAAAATATTTATTAAAAATATACTATGAAGTTTTAGTTCTAAATAATAAGCCAACTTGATAACTGAATAGATATACTTACTGCTTTTAATAATGCTCATCCATTAAACTCTTTAAATTTGCGGCACCACTCGATCAGAAACACGTAAAATTTTTACTTAGGGACCGCGAAAACACGTTTCGACGCGCTGAGCGGCAACGGCTGACTGGCGAGCGGCGCGGCCGCCGGTACGTCACTCACACATACAAAGGCACGTTTGAGTGTTGCCGCAGGTGTATTTAAGCTTGTAGGTAAGGAGTTAGTGTGGGTGTTCAAAACTGCCCCTTGTGCCTAACTACCCCGCTTCCCCCTACAGAGTTATTAGTGCAATTTAAAAAGTTAACAAGTTGCATACTTGTCTTAGGAACGTTGGTTATAGCCACAGGCCCCGTAGCCGAATGGCATTTCTCCGACGCCAAACGAAAGCGATACGCCGCTGTGGCTCTGTCGCGCCAATACGCAAGCGCGATAGAGATAGATATCTACTAGCGCTTCGTTTCGTGAGCGTTTCGTGAGCGATTGTGCCATTCGGCTAGCCACCCTGATGTTATAGCATTATACGTGTTGCAAGTTTAAATATTAGGTTCTCAAAATGCTCTTTTAATTTGCTCAGATAATTAATATGATTATAGAGCAGAGGTGTCTAATAGTAGGCATAACATGTTTTAGTAGATATCAAAAAACCGGCCAAGAGCGTGTCGGGCCACGCTCAGTGTAGGGTTCCGTAGTTTTCCGTATTTTTCTCAAAAACTACTGAACCTATCAAGTTCAAAACAATTTTCCTATAAAGTCTTTATAAAGTTCTACTTTTGTGATATTTTTCATATTTTTTAAATATATGGTTCAAAAGTTAGGGGGGACGCACTTTTTTTTCCTTTAGGGGCGATTATTTCCGAAAATATTAATATTATCAAAAAACGATCTTAGTAAACCCTTATTAATTTTTAAATACCTATCCAACAATATATCACACGTTGGGGTTGGAATGAAAAAAAATATCAGCTCCCACTTTACATGTAGGGGGGGTACCCTAATAAAACATTTTTTTCCATTTTTTATTTTTGCACTTTGTTGGCGTGATTGATATACATATTGGTACCAAATTTCAGCATTCTAGTGCTTACGGTTACTGAGATTATCCGCGGACGGACGGACGGACGGACGGACGGACGGACGGACGGACGGACGGACAGACAGACATGGTGAAACTATAAGGGTTCCTAGTTGACTACGGAACCCTAAAAGAATAACCTAACAACAAAATTAAAATTTTGAAAAAAAAACCCGACATAGTGGACCGATTTTCATGAAACATGGTTAAGAACACTCCCGATTAACTCGACTTTCAAACAAAAAAAAAACTAAACCTAATCTGTTCATCCGTTCGGGAGCTATGATGCCACAGACAGACATACAGACATGTCAAACTTATAAGTTATAACATCCCGTCATTTTTGAGTCGGGGGTTAAAAATATATTAGGTACTCCATAATTGGCCTTTCCTGATAACAGCTCGGTATGGTCTGGGAACAGGAGCAAGAGCAACAAAATATTGGTCTAGCCAGGAAGCAATGGAAATGTCAAAATTGGAGTTTGACTGGATGACAAATTCTGATTTTCGTTTGGGGTGTTTACGGCTAGGTACTTTATATAGATGAGTATATTGTTTTCTGGTTCCCGGATATGTATATGCGGGATTAAACAATCTTCATCAAGATTGTTTAATCTTTGATGAAGACAGAACCAACTTTTTTTACCAACCTGTGTGATCAGCGGACGCAGCAAGTACAAAGCTCGGCGGGTAGGCATGATGCGGTTTGTGTGCGGCGCGGTTGCGTGTGCTGAGCGGTTTGCACACGGTTCCGTGTGCTGTGCGGGTTGTGTGCGGTGCACACGGTGTGCGGTTGGAATGCGTGTGCGTGCGGTGAACGGCGCGACGGACTGAGGGCGTGGCCTACTTGAGCGGCTAGATTTAGATGGTTTCGCTCGTTCCATTTAGGCCTACTTATACCAACCACTTAACTTAGGGTTAGTGGGCTGTCAACTGTCAAATTCCATATAAAATGGTGGGTTAACCCTCGGGTTAACTCTCATTTTCGTTGGCGAAAGTGGTCCTTATAGGGATTGAAAAATATAACCTTTATTACCTTAAACTGAAATATTTATCACACACGAAAAAAAAAGCGATCGTGTCCATCAATAGCTGAGCCGGGAATAGAACCCGCGCCTTCCGCCTACTATCTACTACGCGAACAAATCAATTTTACATTAAATAATATTTTTTACAGCAATGCTGAAGTTTTTGGAGTTAATACTATACCTAATTATTAATCTCTTGATACTTTAACTTGAATCATAATAATGTTACCTATTTACTTATTTTCTCGATCTGCCGTAAATTAAACACACCAATTTTTACTTACTTCAATATAATTTATTTTAATTATTCAACAATAAAAATGCAAAACAATAATCAACTTTCTATTTGTCATACATAATCATAAAATCATAATGTACAGTATACATACAAAAATGTATCATTTAATTTCAGCAACTTAAGTAGCTAGCGTTTTGGCGTATTTAATCGTTGCCTCTAGAAGTCTTTGCCGTTCTTGGCGTCTAAATGCCCGCGCAAACCGGCATTATTAATATTTTCCATTTTATTACCCATCTCGAAGTACCGCAGAAAGTTATTCAGCAAACGAGCAAATAAGTCTGTAGGAGCATTCACGGTCGATAGATCCTCAGTCGCTTTCACTGTTGCTGGTACTGTTATAGTTATCACTGTGATCACTTGCGTCGTCGTTGACATCATCAGGCCTAGGCGCTCGCGGCGCCATGCACTGCCATACCTGGTGGACAAAGATAAACGTGTAAGGTTGCTTGAAGATGTCGTCGATACTTTGCGAGTGATGATTAGACTTCTCAAGAAGATGAGACTTTTTTTAGACGGAGTGAAAATGCAGTTACTCATGATAGCCCCTCGCGAGAGGGGGGAAACAGGGCCTACCCACTTAACCCATTCCGGCGTTTCACCCTCTTTGCTATAGGTACGTGATCGAAGTCATTTCACTACAGTGGAGAGCGAAACTTGACTACTGTGCGTCGGTTTGACTTTGGATGTTAAAATGATCATTATGTAGTACCTACTTACTTAGTAGATAATTTACTATCCATATTGTGACGTATAAATAAATAAATGTATCTTACTTGCAATGCATCTTCAGTCAACAGCAACGCCTCAGGCCGCGCACGGCAGCGCAGCAGCATCGCTAATGCTGGCGCGTCGCTGCTCAGCTTAGCTGCGCTTCCCGCCGGGCCCCAAATGTAAGCTGTTGGTGAGCTGCCACCGCACGGACTGCGAAAAATTGGTAGAAAATCTCGAGTCGAGTTTCTTCTTAAATTACGAGTACTAAGTCGTGTTCTGGGCGAGCTTACCCCATCTTACGCCACGTCTTTGCCTTTGGTTAGTCTGTTGCAGAGGGTAAGCCCATTTAAAAAAAATATGTATATATATATATATATATATATATAAAGTGAACTGCCTGGTCGTACCATTTACGATAATCTCGAACTCGCGATTTACTTGATTTACTTTGATGAATACTGAAGTTACATGTTACATCCAAGCAACGTCCAAGTCATCCAACTCTCAGTCGACCGAAGTGCCGCTTTTTAATGAAACACGCATGTGAAATCTCGTACACTTTAAATCTGGTTTTAATTGATGACAACATTAACAACCACCAAGAACCAACGCATGTGCTTTCGTAATCGACACAATCTATAAAGAAGCTAACAGCCAACTCGATTGGGACTTCAGCCTAGGTACCATATGTCTTTGTGCAAGATTCAGACCTTCAGCTCAATTAAGTATTGCATTCATTATATTGTCTTCGGTTACCGCGATAGTTACTCATGAAATAATGAATTTTAAACTCATTTTATTTCGGATTAAATCGCGTATAATGAATTTACAACTCATCCCGACGTTTCGAACACTTTACAGCATTCGTGGTCAACGGGTGACTGGAAAAATAACTATGCGCAAAAGCTACCCACATACAAGAAATATTAACGTTCGTTAACCTGACCATAAATAATATAGATTTCTATTAGGCAGGCAATTCATTATACGCTATTTAATCCGTTTCCATAGTTTTATTTCATATTGCATTCATTGTTATTCTGAAATGAATTAATGTACCTGCCAAAATACTCCCAGCGACATGCGGTGTCAGGTAATGTGGTGACCCACCACCCGGCTTGGCTAACACTATTCGTAGCACTCGAAGAGCTGGCAACGACGCGCAAATTGCTCCTCCTGACACGCTCGCCCACACCGCGCGTCCGCTGGAACAGAATGAGACAAATTGAGATAGGTCTATCAATTAATCGAAGTGAGCACTATCGTGTGGTGTTCAGGTTTAATAGATGCGCGATAAATGATAAAAATCTGGCTTATCGCATTACTATGGATAGGGACGGCCTGGGTCCGCATCGTCTATCGGAATACGGCAGATTTTAGTGATCAAGGGCCAAAAGGATAGCTCTATTAGTGGATTGCACCAAACCGTCTGTTCCATAGACGTCTGGTTGACGATGATGTGTCTGTCAAATGTGGTTGATGCAACGGGCCCTAAGGCCCACAAGCGGGCTGTAGGACATTTTTGTGTTTTGGACAATGTTATGACAAGACTTTCATTGGTCATCATATCGCCTAATTTGCAGCTGCTGGGGAGTCCAACAAAAAATATGTATCGCCCGATTTGTCAACTTAGAGTTTCACGTGCTAGTTCTTCCGCCTGATACCTGTGTGCCTGTATGCGTGGCCAAAACTGACGCATGCATAACATTTGTTGTACACATGATACTACTTCTGCAACGCCGTAAGGCCGAGAACGTTGCCAGATAGCCGAAGTCTTGCTGTGGGAGGATCGCAGCGGGCACGAAGTTCAGCTATTGACGGTTCTGGCGGCTCTTCTTCCACCTCACCTGCTGCTGCTGCTTCGGCTTCCTGAAATATCATTAACAGGATGTTTTTTTGACAAAATTTACAAAAAAAAATCATGGGTTTGGCATGTCAAACGTGTGAATTTGCCACGGCTCGTGGGAGCCTGGGTCCGCTTTGACAACTAATCCCAATATTTGGCGTAGGCACTAGTTTTACCAAAGCGACTGCCATCTGACCTTCCAACCCGAAGGGTAACTATGCCTTATTGGAATTAGTCTGGTTTCCTCACGATCAAATGACATTTCGCACATAAGTTTCGAAAACCTCCGAGCCGGAGTTCGAACCCGCGACCTCCGGATCGTAAGTCGCACGCTCTTACTGCTAGGCCACCAGCGCTTATTCTCGCTAGGCCACCAGCGCTTTTGTCAAACGTGTGTATGTCTTAAAAACTTTAGGGATCATACGCGTTTGCTCAATTGAAATTAATTTTTACCAGCTGTCGTCTCTCTGCGCGTGCCTGTGCCTGCATATGATACCGTTCGCGCGGTACCTAAAGTGCATTTTCACATTATCCGATCTGATATCGGATGTAGGACTGATATTTTCTACATTAAAGGCGCCATTTTCGATTTTTGCCTGTGGCATTCCTCCTGCATCCGGATGGATAATGTGAATAAAATACTAACGGCCACACGCCACAACTAAATACTAAGCGTATCGCGTATCCGTACGTTTGGCGTGTCAGACTGAGGACAATGTTTATTAACCCCTCAAGCGCCTTGTTCCATATCCGTCTCAGGCAATTTAAACTGTAATTAACAGATTGAAAGTTATTCAGTAGCAAATTTTTGACAACGGCGTTCCAGGGGTTAAACATTTGAAGGATTATACCGTAATTTGCTCTAGGTAAATGCAGGCATACATATTTGTAGATAAATGCATTCTATTGTTTACCCGTTGTCGTCTCTCAGCTCGTGCGCGCATGTGTGTCCGTAGTGCGTCGTCGGCACAGTATAATAAAGAGTACTATCGTCGTCGGGCACGCGGAGTCGGGTTCGCGCGGTAACGGCACGTCGTTCAAGCACGCCACCACACACCAAATTAGAACGGCACGTATTTAACCGGGCGACTAAATAACCATAGAAATGGGTATCAAATATAATAGTTTGGCGACTAAAATGGGGCCTCAAATTATTTCAATATGAGGTAGCATTTTAATGTCATTACGGCTACGGTTTATTCAGACGCGAGTACCAACTATTTATTTGGCAACTGAATTATTATATTGGAAACAATTTAAGAGAGACAGTTTAATAGGAAAACGGCTATCTATTAATATAAAATATACAGTTCTTTTAAAATATTTATATAGCAAATTAACATAAAAAGTACAATTAAAATTTATACATCGGCACTCATCACCTGAGCTGTCATTTTAATAAAAAAAGGATTCTTATAAAATATAATGGTCGACAAAATATTGTACTTATGGGTATGAAATTAGGTGTTTGGGAGTGCTGGCAACTTCGTCTCTATACAATGAATTTAACTTTTCATGACGTTTACTCTATCGAATCTAAGGCCGGTCTTACGTAGTCTTAACGTCACTCTGAAAGATTCATTTTTTTGGCAGGAAAACCTTACTCAGAATATGCCTTGGCATAAATCGTTCCGCAGATTTTATAATATCCAATCTTATGCTGGCATAATGTTAATGAGCAAAATAATCTTCTAAATTAAGAGTACGTCCGTAGATTTTTGTTTGCATAATATTTAGGCAGTAAAAAGTTGTCCATCTTCTTCCTATTTCTGTTTTGATAGCGAGTCTTGTGTGTTGGGGATGCAAGATACCTAACACTCCTCCTCGCTTCGCTCGTCGTCGTACCTAACGGTGCCTCTGGGACTGTATTTCATTTCCTTTTTGCTATCGTTGTTTTGTTGATACAAAGTACCTAAGAATTATGCCATAGCAAATTTGGTAGGACTTATATTCTACTAAAAAAATAACCTAACACTAACCCACTTTTCTGCTAGCAGAAAATAATTCTGCTCCTATACCTCTAATATTATACTATACGATTAACACGGTACTTTTTTTTAAATGCCATGTCGGTGGTAAACAAGCATACGATTGATGGAAAGTGGTCACCGTAACCTATGGACGCCTGCTACTCAAGGGGTATCATATGCGTGTTACCGACCTATTAGAAGCTTATACACTCCTTTTTGCTGTGTATTTATTATAAAATGATTTGGTACGCGTTCCCTTATAGAGATATTTAAATACTACTCGTGGTTTACGGGTCGCAAATACGATGTTTGAATAGAATAAGTAGAATAGAATAGAATAAACATTTATTCGTGAACACAGGCAAGACAAAATACACATAATAACAACAAGACGGAAAGGAATGAAGTGCCACGAAATGGCCTCATCTCAGCGTGTTGCTGGTGACTTCCAGCGCTGATTTTCCGATGGGACCATCGTTTCCATAAAGAAACGATTTTATATGTTTTTTAAAAAAAAACCTACTTCCCAGTAATTTTTTTAGTTGCCTCCGCAATTTAAATACTACTTTAAACGATGAGCTAAGTATAATTATTTAGGTGCTAACATCTATATGACTACAAATATTAAAAATCTTACGCTTTACAATACTAGGTGCCAATTATTATTTTAGTCGCCAAAGTATTGTTTAATGTTCCTCGGCAATATTTTTGTCGCTTGAAATTTGCTGCCGTTTTTTCAATAATAATGATGCTTAATATTTGAGGCTCATATATTTTTTTTGTCGCCACAATATTAAAACACAGCCAAATTATATTATTGTATGCAAGACTTAACTTCCCGTTTAATATTTTAGTTGCCCGGTTAATTATATGCCAATTAGAACCACTACGTGTATAAATGTGTTGGCGTTTCGGACGTGCGCATGTTAGTTAATGTAGTTATGTAATTAGTAGATTACTTTAACACGAGGGATCACTTCATAAGACTGTGTGTGGCACTGCAGAGCCGGTTAATTCGATTTCGTTCGCCGGAAGACTGGCTACACGCTGAGGGTGCAAACGTGCACTTCAGCTCGTTCGTTGTGCGCGTGCCGCGGCCGCTGCAGGACACCATCGCGAGCGCAGACTTCTGGCCGAAAGGTGTGGTTTTTCGGCGGTTCCGGGGCAACCTGCCGAATCCTACACCGGGGCAAACGACGCAACGGAGCCACGCTGTTACGTCATCGCCCAAATCAATTGTAAATGCATGTTGTCTGTTTACCCGTTGTCGTCTCTCAGCTCGTGCGCGCATGCGTGTCCGTAGTGCGTCGTCAGGCACGCGGAGCGGCGGCGGGCGCTCGCGCGACAACGGCCACACGCCAAGGACGCCGCCACACGCCAAAACCACTACGTGTATCCACGCGTTTGGCGTGTTTGACGAGCGTCCACGCTGAGGAAAGAAACGCTCAATTTATTCTTAAATGCATTTTAAATGTGGATAACAAGATCATCATCCTCCTTGCGTTATCCCGGCATTTGCCACGGCTAACAAGATATCATTTTTTGAAGAAGTCAACAAAGTTATCTTTAGAGGTAAATGAGACTTATTTTGGACTTCAAGAATGAATATTTATATACCCGAAACATCGCGGTTCACTTCTGGATGAGGCTGGCCTAAGACCTTGATAAGTGGCATACAGTAAGAACGCGTATGATTCCTATGATCAATTGGCGAACAAAGGCTAAAATGATGACTATGGTGAGTGACATCATGACATGACACGTATTATAAGGTTTTAAATAAATCCGCTTACATCATATATAACCCTGTAGTAATCTTCACCTGGTCCCATTTCCTCTAGTTTCACAATTTCCGGTGCATGCGCAACGTCTGTAGATGTAGGGTTATCTGCATGCATGTCCTCAGCGCAGACAGTCGCTTCCGCTTCCGCCCACTCCTGTGCCGACCGGGCGTCTAGCGGTGCGTCTGCGCATACGGCTTGCCTGTCAAGATATTAAGAGATTATTTCTAAATAATTACCTACCTGGGTAAGCGTTAAGCTAAATATTTACACCTGCAAGTTATTGCTACAAGTTTTGAAACAAAGGTATGTGCAAGAAAGAGGTGCAGATCTTTGCCACTCACTCTTACCCATAGTTGTGTCTCAAAACTTGCAGCAATAATTGGCAGGCAAATTCAGCTCGTAAATCGTCGAGGAACGTGGAAATCACTTTGAGCGTGGATTTGTAATAAACCATAAAGGATTTGAGTCTGGTTCAGTTAAATTTTGCTTAAGACAGTTATAAGACGGGATATTAGATCCTTGGGACTGTCATGTATTAAGAGATTACTACGACAATTCCATTCCACATTTGAAAACGAGTTAGTCGGAAGCTAGAACTCACTCTCAACTCACGTGATGACCGCCCGCTTTTCATTGTATATTCGAAGCACGCGCGCCGCTGTACCTGCAAACTCGTCTTCAGTTTCCTGCACATTTACATACTTTATTGACATCCGTTGTGGAAGCTTCATATAAGTAAATACTAACACGGTAGTCATACACGAAGGGAATTGAAGGAATTTCTTTTGTAGCACAACTTTAGCGTCAGAGAGTAACCCTCTGCGTAATATTTGGACCAACTGTCGTTCAAAATACCTACTGTTCTTGCTGATTAGTTCAGCGTGAGAGTCTTGCAAGAATATTCTTTACACATGTACAAGCAAAGAAGGCTCACTGCCAACGGAACGCATGCGACATTGATTTCTGTTGCGCAGAATTATTGACGACCTTCTGTCAAATTTTATGGGCTCCGAACTGCGGCTGCCCGAATGTATGAAAGAAACGTGGAGCCGCCCCTGCTACAGGTCCGCTTTGCATACCCGGATTTAGGAAACTGGGAAAGTTCTATGAGTCTTTACTCTAAATCTAAATAATTTGTACCTGAGTAGCAGCGTTAAGCCAGATATCAGTGCCGAAGACCGGCGCATGCTCCGGCGCTGACAGTCGTGACAGTTCCAAGGACAGGAAACCCTCTCCCGCCCAGCAGCCACCGCCGCCGCTGGCTCGAGCTGCCACCACCCAGGACTCTAGTGAGCCTTCTGCAGAGAAACACTTGATACACTCTTAGGAGCTACATACTTATGATACTACAACTACAAAAATGGATAAGTAGTCCGCCTGCGGTCACCGTAATCTCTATGGACGACTGCAACTCAAGGAGTGAAACATGCATTCAATGCAACAACGCCATTAGAATGCTGATTACACTCCTTTTCTGCTGTGCCTCCAAATGTTTGCAGCATACTGACGGAGTCGTACAATCTTACTAAAAAGGAGGGTTCGGGTTGCCGACGACTCAACAGGAACGAACAGCCCAAACAGCATCCTAAAGGATTGCAAATAGACGGAACAAGTTAGTTCCTAGTTTTTAAGTCCTCCCGTCCCGTCATCTTATGATACTACAACTACAAACATGGATAATGTTAGGTAAATTAGAATGTATTAAAACGACTTCGCAGAGCTGCTGGACCACCCTAAGGTAAGACAAATTGCTCGTTATCATCTCAAAGAGTTGAAATGAATGAAAATGAAACACTTATTTTTCAAACATAGAACGACTTGGCAAAGCTGCTGGCCTCCCCTACGCCTCAGCCTCAAGACATAATTGCCTCTGTAATTATCATCTGCAAAGATGCTAGGAGGACCAATGATGATTTGATCATCCTGCCGCTATGTAACTTACCGTCACGAGGGCGTAGCACTGCAAGCTCTCCTCTTTGGGCGGAAAGCGGAGCGGATCCAGCAAGTAACAGCAGTGGCGCGTCAGGCGCCCATTCCGCTCGGGCCACTCCAGTCCAACCTAGTGCCACTGAACCAGCGCCTACACGCGTCCAGAGCCCGTTCTCAAGCACCCATACCTGTGGATAATAGGACATTCGAACGTTAATTTCAATCTGAAAGTAGAAATTGTCGTATAGTCGTGTTGTCCTATCCATACTAATATTATAAATTGGTATACGTGTGTTGTCCTATCCATACTAATATTATAAATGGGAAAGTGTGGTGTGTGTGTCTGTTTGTTTGTCCGTCTTTCACGGCAAAACGGAGCGACGAATTGACGCGATTTTTGAAGTGGAGATAGTTGAAGGGATGGAGAGTGACATAGGCTACTTTTTGTCTCTTTCTAACGCGAGCGAAGCCGCGGGAAAAAGCTAGTACTTACATATATGACGAAATAATTTTTGTAGAATTTGACATTGTGGGCGCATTAAGATATGAAACATTGAAACATGAAACATCAATTAGAGATAAGAGCCTAAAATTCGAACACATGTACACATCAAAATGACAGATTGTTTAGATTAAATGGGCATTCGATATGTGATTTTATTGTCCGTAATCCGTAAAGGTCCATTTAGACGGTACGAGAACCCGCATACGAGTTTTATTACGTTGCGGTATTTGAAGGCTGTGCAAAATTATATGTACCCTCAACAGCCCGTAATGTATCTAAAATCGCATGCGAGTTCGCACGCCGTCTAAATCAGGCCTAATACGAAAGCAAGATGTAATTCACAAATTAAGTAGCAACTCACAGTGAAAGAGCAGTCTTCAGCAGCAAGAGCAAGTAAGTCTCCAGCGCGATTTAGCGCAGCGGCAGCTAATCTCGCCGGCCGCTCTGGCGTCAGACACGCCACACGTCGCCAGGCGCTATAGATGCCACGTACAACTGACGCCACGGACATGCACCACCTGTAATAGTAGTTTATTAAAGTAAGAAATAAGAATAAATAGACACATCAACTTTACCCGGCATTAATTTCTGAGCCGATATCATTATCATTTAAACGTAGATAACGTCAAATCAAGTCAACGGATTTTCCCGCCTCACATCCGTAGCAACTAGTTCTAAAACTAAATACTCGTGCAAGGGATTAAGTGTAAACACAGTGTAAGTGTAAGTAATTTAATGATGAGAGTTACATATTTTTATTATGGACAGCGAATATCGCTACAGTCATATACACTGGACGCTTCCACCAATAGGCGTCTCCACACGTCCGAACGCCGGATCGCTTGACGCCAAGCGCTGGTCACAGCGCCAAATCTACCCGCCCACCATAAACACTTGCGAGAGCATACACTGTACATATCCACACTGAACTGGACGCTTCCACCAATAGGCGTCTCCACACGTCCGCACACCCAGCCAAAGGAATTCTAGTTCTAATACTACGCTTATTTATGCCGAGTTATAATGATGACCTAATATTACTGACCATAAATATTAGCGAGCGCATGCACTGTATCCACACTGGACGCTTCCACCAGCAGGCGTCTCCAGACATCTGCACGCCGGATCGCTTGACGCCAAGCGCTGCAGACGACGCCACAACACGCCAAATCCACGCCGCCCAGCCATAAGAACACTAGTTCTAGTACTACGTCTAGTCGGGCGTGAGACTGCCATAGGTCTGTTAATTCTTCTTCTGCCGCCATGGTTTATCTGGCGTTGCGATATTTACGTTCTCATCAGTCGTTTTTTAAATATATTTTCGCAGATTATTATGCAAAGTAGGTAATATTTATTTTTGATTTGCTCTTTTTACACATTCACTGCCAGCAACACACCCTCGTTCAAAATATTTTTGCGGTGAATAAGTATATTGATACATTTGTACCTACAACTATTTGTGCATTTAAATACTCTTCAAAATTTGTATTTAGACAAGACTACAACAAATAATTAGCGAAGAGACACTAATCATGAACTAAAGATAATTATTTTGTTCTAAAACACCTACAAAGTGATTGTTTAGGATCCTGCACACACTTTTCAATCATACTTTTGAATCTCTTAGATCTATCATATCACTGCTAAAACCCGTAACTCATACACAATTTGAAATTGTTTAGTTCACACTATGAAAAACAATCACAATTATCTAATATTCATCACATCGCAGACACCGCTCGGTAACTCTAACTATAGTGTAGACTGAAAACTGCGAGGGATCAAAATAGAAATCAGCTGTGGGTGCGCACGCACGCGCGTTATGTCATGCTAATAGACGCTCAACCAAATCTTAGCACTAAAAATGGCACGAAATTCAAATTTTCTATGGGTCTTACACCTTCGCTCCTATATTTTCAATCAGTTTTACAAGCTTTTATTCAACTTTGCCCACTTCCCGGTTTCTGATTGAGCTGAAAATTTGGACACATAATTATGTAAATCACGTGACAATGCAACATTATGGTATCATGGAGGCTGATCTGATGATGAAGCAGAAAGGTGGTCATAAGTACTCTGTCATGAGACGTCGTATCCCCATCGAGTAAGGGTTTTTAGGGTTTTTAGAAACGTCTCGGAGAGCAGTAGTGACTGTTGAAAGAAAGGTACAGTCGGCGATAAAAGCTTGTGCCAAAAATTAAATTTTAGCAAAAAACTTATTAAGTGTCGATGCTAGTCATATGATTCCATCGATGTTAATATTTAGGAAGGAACACGTTTTATGAAGACAATTGGCCGGTGACCCTACACTTTCAAGTTTGCTGCCGTTTTTTTGTGCGAAGATTTGGATGGCCGTCTGTGAACGAGGGTGGAACGAGGCGTTTTAATATTCCTGCCTGCCTAGCCGAAGTGACAATCGTTGACGTTACGTGGCGACCGGCGACCGAAATGCAGTCTGGCCCTGTCGCGCCACTACAGAAGAGCGATAGGGAGAGCTAAAAAACATTTTAGCTATACGCTTACAAAGCTTATAAGATAGGCTTCTTTCCTTCTATTCAAATCAGCTTCTTTTTAACAACTGTCAAAACGAATTCAAATGATTTGCTACATGGAATTAGTATGATATCATGTTGAGTGACGTCACAGTCAACTCATTTAGGTAATTTATATATTTTCTATCCGACTTATTAAACAGAAATTTGGTTTAAAAATAACTACTGTCAATGTTTTTCGTATAATAATCTGATGTGTTATTTCGTGCATGGTATTAAATATTTTATTTTAATGATAGGCAAGAATCAAGATCCCTATTGTGACGTTGGCTAGGTCCCCGGAACTGCCTTTAGCACGTCATCCGACCGGATGTAGTGCAGCAACGATCTTTCACTTCCGGTATTTGAATGCAGACGGTTAAGCCTGAGGCGTATTCAATTCTAATGTCATTGTTGGGTGGAAAAGTGTGAAAATATATCGAAAAGTAACGAATTCAATTAAAAACTTACTCATTATACTACCTGCTACTACTAGCTTTTGCCCGCGGCTTCGCTCGCGTTAGAAAGAGACAAAAAGTAGCCTATGTCACTCTCCATCCCTTCAAATATCTCCTCCTAAAAAAATCACGCTGATTCGTCCTCCGTTTTGCCGTGAAAGACGGACAAACAAACAGATACACACACATTCCCATTTATAATATTAGTATGGATTTAACTGCGAACTCGCAAAGCATCTCTAGATGCTCTAGTATTCCATAGTTACAAATTCTTGGCTGTCATATCTCCACCAAACCCAGGTATATCACTTCTAAGATGTAGAAATAAAACCAGTGGGGGAAGTGGTCCAAATCGTTTGATTTATTACAGGTTCTGCAAGATGGCTTTTATTTCAATATTTTGATGGTCGGATCTTTAATAGCCCATGAAATAATAGTTATTTGTTATACAAGGGAGCAAAGTTGTATTTTAACCGAGTGTGGAATTGCAACACGAACTAGCGAATGGATTCTAGGGTTGAACTACGAGCTAGCGAATGGATGCTATGGTTGAACCACGAGCGAAGCGAGTGGTTCGAAAATAGAATCCTGAGCGAAGCGAGTAGTTCAAAAATAGAATCCTGAGCGTAGAGAGTGTTGCAATATACACACGAGGTAAAATAACTTTGCATCCCGTGTGTAACACATAACTTTTCACCTCACTAAAGCGAGGAAACACGCAATAAAAACAACTGGAACATAATTGCACAGAAATAAGTCAATTTGCGTTTATTACAATTTCCACGATGCACCGACCGACACCACAAAAGTTTCAAATTAAGAATCAAGAAGAAAATTTTATTTGGGTGCGTTCCGTTTCACGCGTTTTGAGATTGCAATGTTACTTAAGGTGCGTTCTGAATAAGTACAATGGAAGAGTCAAAAATACAATTTCTTGTACAATTTCAAGTGTTTTATGGTAAAATCATGTTATAAAATTGTTTGAATTCAATATTTTTAGTCGGATATAATTCGATATGAAATTATTTTTACGTTCGCATCACATGATTTGTTAAGACAATTTAAGCACAGGGAGAAAATTGTCCTGTCTGGGACATGCCTTTACAAGAAATTATATTTAAAAAATTAACTAATGACACGTTCGGATTTCAAATATTCTTTGCACTCTTGTGGATAAAATGCAATTTTGCTATCTGTTTTTAAAGAATAAAAAAGTCCTTTCCAAGCTAGTGAGGTGAAAATAAATATAAATATTATAAGTAGGACATTAAATTCTTACATAGATTGACTGAGTCCCATGATAAGCTCAAGAAAGCTTGTGTTGTGGATACTCAGACAACGGTATACATAACGTACACAAATACATACAAAACATCCGTGATTCAGGAACAAATACCTGTGCTCAACTCACAAATATTCTTACCGGTATTCGAACTAGTAGGCCAGACCTGTCGTCCGATGTTTACCTTTTTCATATGTTTTGTATGTTAATCGGGTAGGTATATAATATATGTCTATCAAAAGTCAGTTTTACAATGTTTTATTTACATAGACGCAGTAAACAATGCCCATTCGTTCTAGTTTTCACGGCCGAGATTAAATTGAAAGTAATGAAAAATGCTTTATTTAATTTTTATTTGACAAGTCAATCAACGATCCGTTTACTGCTTCCAATTACCTATGAAATAATAACACTAGTTTTAACCTCCGGATTTCCTTATTTCAATAAATAATCTTATTTACAGAAGTATTGTCCCGGAAACCACGCACATTTATTTAAAATAAACATTTACATAAGTATATTTTTTTATGAAATAGACAGCAAGCAGACGAGCCGCCTGATGGGAAGCAGTCATCGCCGCCTATGGACATAAGCAACATCAGGGGAGCCACTTATGCGTTGCCGACCTTTGAGAACCCTAAATACCTGCTTCTTGAAGAACCCCATATCATAGCGCAAGGGAAACACCTCAGAAGTTTGATTGGTGTTTTATGTATTAGAAATTTGAATTACGTAGGACAATAGCTTTTAAGTTTGTCCGTTTCTGGGTTTGTCAATAAATCAACAATATAATAAATTAAACAAAAAATGCCCTGTATTTTAGAAACCTTAGATCAACTAATAGTACTTCCAGATTTAATACTACCTAAGTAGGTATGTATTATTATTCTCATTTGTCCTCTCACAGTGCAACATAATTTTAAATAGTTTAATCAATAAAGAACAATGATCGGCGTAAATAATTTACCACTCACGCCTGTTATTATACCATATCGCGCTTATAAAGCGGCGTCGGCGTGGATCGCGCGCTATTCCCGCCGATCCCGCCGCCGCCGCCGCCGCCATGTCGCCGCTCGCCCGCTCGCTGCTCGCGCTCGGCGCGCTGCTCGCCGCCGCCGACGCTAATGTATGGGAGCTGGAAAGCCTCCGACCAAATTGCGCTGGTTTTAGAATATGTAAGACATTTTTAGTAAATTAGTCTGTTGATTAATTAAGTAAGCTTAGCTTGTAAGGCCATACGGTACGTTTGTATGTTATTAAAAATAGATTCAAGACTTATATAAATTCAGTCTGTTACAAAATAAAATCATTACAACAATGTGAATTTAGCTTTTCATATCAATTAAGAGTTCGTACATTTTTTATAAGAATCTGAACTAATTGAGTAGAAAACTGGGTAAAAAACTTTTTAATTTTAAATATGTAAGTTATCAAATGTTTTGCCTGTGATAATAATGTCTTCTTCTATTAAAAGCCCATTTCTTGTTCACAGGGAAAACTTCAGCATTACCAAACGTTTTTAATCCAATTTTACAGTACTGAATCACAGTTTATCAAATAGAGCTGAGATTAAATTGCAATTAAAAGAATTGACCTTAAATTTTGCTTTTCTTTATCTCTGTCAGCTGCTCGCCGGTATGACGGAAAGCCCATGGAAGACATAATTTACGAACTCAGGGCCTTAAAGACTGGCAGCGGAGGATTCCACGACATACCCAATGTGAGTAGATACTTTTTATAAATTTGTGATTATTTTATAAAATACATGCTCTCAATAATATGTATTACATCTTATTTCATATCAATATTGCGATACAGCGTAGAAATGTCACCAGCAGTCTTGGTATAACGGCCTATTTTATTAACCCCCGACGCAAAGACGAAGGGGTGTTATAAGTTTGACGTGTCTGTCTGTGTGTATGTATGTCTGTCTGTCTGTCTGTCTGTCTGTCTGTTTGTCTGTCTGTCTGTCTGTGTGTGTGTCTGTCTGTGGCATCGTAGCTCTCGGATGAACCGATTTTGATTTATTTTTTTTTTGTCTGAAAGCTGAGTTAGTCGGGAGTGTTCTTAGCCATGTTTCATGAAAATCGGTCCACTAGGTCGCGGTCGGGGTTTTTTTTCAAAATTTTAATTTTGTGGTTAGGTTATTTATGTATAAGCTAAGCATGAAGTTTTATACTTAGGGCCGGTTGCACCAAACCGTCTCTCTCCGTTAAAGCGTTCGTTAAACTTTATTGTATGGGAAGTTCCATAGACGTCTGCTGCGTCACGATGATGTGTCTGTCAAATGTAGTTGATGCAACTGGCCCTAAGTCTTGTTTTTGTATGTGGGAATTTGTTCATGTCAAATAAATGATTTTAATGTGAAAGAGTTACCAATTTCCTTTTCGCATAGTTTCGATCTTCCAAGAAATTAACTACCTTGCACCTTAGTTCGGGCAAAAAGAACCATCTGTACTGAAAAAGTACTTTTATCTGAACGTAATTTAATTCAATAACGCATTTTTTTCAGTACTGCGCAAAATACGGCGTAGACATCGAGTACCAGAGTGTGGTAGTATGCAACGAGTACGAAGGCCGGACGTCAGCGCCCAGGAAGCCACCGAAAGTCCGCCCGTTGAGCGAAGACACCATGTCACCGGTGTATGCGTCGTGTAAAGGAGTACGTGAATGTGGACCACTCATCTTCCGTGTTACACAGAGATGCCTACCCTAACGGAATATATAGTTAATCGATGTATAGGAATTAAAATATTTTTTTTAGAGAACCTTAAGTGCAATCGAAGAATGTAACGATTTTTATTCATGCTGATATATTCAAAGCGTGTGAGGTTTACAATAAAGTGTGTGTTTTATTTCTTCATAACTAGGTACCTATGACTTATTTTTATTTAAATTATAAACCATGTATTCCTTCTAACTGAATGGCTATCCCCTTAGATTAGTTTTACCAAATGGTTAGTCAAAGCAGACTTGTGAACAGTCGGGAAATCGCAAGCCAAAACTGTCAACAATAAGTAAGTAAAAGCTTAAGAGCTCTAAATTGACAAAAGATTTTTAAAATAGTTTAGTTTACGGATGAAAAGTAGAAAAAGTATACACAAAACACTTCAAAATAACCTATACTCCATCATACTTTGGTTAACTTCAAGATTCTATTAAAATTAATTCAAAAATTAGGCCGCTTAGTTTGTATCACTGTCAGTGCGCCAGACAATAATATTGCGTACTGCCATTTATTATATAGTTTGAATGAATATTCATTTAATATTTAATCTAAATACACGTAGTCATTGAATACGCCACGAGTGCTTCAGCGGAAGACAGACAGACAGACAGGAAGACAACAGCCGCTTCGGCCCTGGCGCGCTGCGAGATTCATTGTTTGTCTCATCTCGGCGCGTCATTGTTTTGCATAAAATCCGTACTCATTTAAATCCTCGCTGTATAGTCTATTATTTATATTATTATAGATCTGCATAACTGCAATTCTACGATGATAAAAGTTACTTTTCGGCCAAGAAAAATCAGTTTCAGCTTGGGTATTACACGTAGTATTTTTAAACCAATTCTTGTGTGAAAGCTTTATGATCCAAGTTAAATAATTACATATACTCGTATTATTCATAAAGATTCAGTTTAAGTAAATTAGTGGAAACGGTGAAGTGTGGATTGGCTTTGCGTCATATAAAGATTTCTTAACTTAGTTGATAATTATTTATAAGTTATTATGTTGTAATGATTTTTGAGCAATACCAATATTTTTAATTCGATGAATGTCGTTTTTATGAAATAAATAAAATTTTAATACAATTGAATTGTTCTTCATACCCAATTTTTAGTTTGAAACATTGTCACATGTATTGGGTAAATCTAGTTTTCACAGCTCTGAACACTTTAAATTTGGTAGTAGAAGTTGTTTAATACTTTTAATCCTATTATCAAAGGGTATTGTATGAATTAGACAAAAAACTTTACGGAATTATAACTATTCATTTAAGGTTTCAGTTTCCCCTTTTTAGTGCTTTAGCTCAGCGCTGGCTATCAGTAAAAAGTATAAATTGTACAAAGTCGTAGATATTGAAACTACACATTCGTACCTATAGGTAAATTGGCAAACCCATGACGTCGTACCCTGTATACGTTGAAACATAACTATATTTGAGTCCTTGTTTAACTTTTAAGTAGCTAATAAAATACGGATATATAGTGTGTTTTAGTTGCCCTAATCTAACTTTCAATTTTTTGATTGTCATCAGCACTTTGGATAGGAATATGGGAATGTAGACGCTAGCCCGCGTCTTGGGCTGCATATTTAAGGGTCACAAAAAGACCCTTACCTGACTTAGTTTAAATTGGCAAACCCATGAGGCTGGAGTGGATCTAGCCACTAGTTATATATTTATTGATTTTCATGAAAAATTACTACGTTACATTAACATAACTATATTTGAGTCCTTGTTATAACTGTTATAAGTAGCTAATAAAATACGAATTATAGTATATATAGTGTGTTTTCAAGAAATTGCCCTATATGCTAATACTATTCAAATATGGGGATGATGATTGTCATCAGCACTTTGAAAAAACAAGTGAAATCTCACCACAAACTTTTTCATGTAAAATGTTGCCAAGTTGAGATGATATTTAAGATGTTAAAAAGTTATTAAATCTTATGTGGAGCCAAGTTTCTAACTCTACCAGCGTAACTTCACAAACTCTACACACTGTTGAAATATTATGTGCCTAGGCGGTTCCCTGTCGTATTGAAATGTATTCACTGTTATTTATTTGTAAACTAAAGTACTTAAATTGTAAGACGTTGCTTGACCGTTTCGTTAGTGCAGTAGTACTTGTAGTCACAAAACGGTCAAGCTACGTATTTTGACTAAGGCGTGGAGTTTATGAAGATGCCCCTATCATTACAAAGTTAAAAACTTGTATAGACATGAGATTTGATAACTTTTTGACAGGTCAGTCTCATGATCACCTTCGCGGCATTTTTACGGATAATTTATTTTTCATTAAAAAGTTACATGCTTAACCTATTTTAGTAAATAATAGGTACATTACATATTTCAGAATAATATATTACAACGAAGGATTTAAGGATTAGAATTTTTTTCCTGTTATACGAGTATATTTATTTTATATACAGTACTCGTATATATCTGAAATGCTTAGTTTTTGACTAAAAAACTAACACAGATTTTTTTTTATCATCAAGCCATTAATGTAATTTTTATATCGTTGTTGTATACAAAACATACTGTAGTTCGGGCGGTTTTCCGCAGCTCGATGTCTTGCGCTTATCTTGCGTGTTGATTCAAAAGATTTTTCATATCCAATTAGATAATAATATGGGTAATAACTAATAACTCGTATAGTAATGACAAACATACAGCTAGACAGACAGATTGTTTTATATTTTTAAGCTTGTTTACTATTTCTATTTAATCAGCACAACCGATTCGTTACCCACGCTCATTAATGAGTGGGCACGCTATATAACGGAGTCGGCGTTGCTACCGCGCCATCGCCGCCGCCGCCGCCGTCCCCGCCGCCGCCGCCATGTCGCCGCTCGCCCGCTCGCTGCTCGCGCTCGCTGCGCTGTTCGCCGCCGTTGACGCCACTGCCTGGGACCCCTACGGTCACGAGCAGGGCTGTTCTGGATTCGCTATGGGTAAATATTAAAACTTTCATATACCTAATAATTAGGAGCCTTAAATTGGGATTAGCTTTATTAAAAAAGTAACCTACCTAAATATTTAATAGTTAAATATTTTGAAACTATGAGTTATTGTTGATTTATTTTTAGGTAAGGAAAATATAATGATTATTTTAACATATAATATTAATAAGTGTAGGGTTCTAGTTTTCCTTTTTAATAACTCGAACCTAAAAGAAAACAATAAAATATTCTGTAACATATATGATTTTTTTCAAAACATAGGGTTCAAAAGTTAGAGGGGGGACGCACTTTTTTTCCTTTAGAAGCGATTATTTCCGAAACTATTAATATTATCAAAAAACTATCTTAGTAAACCCTTCTTCATTTTTAAATACCTATCCAACAATATATCACACGTTGGGGTTGGAATGAAAAAAATATCAGCCCCCACTTTACATGTAGGGGGGGTACCCTAATAAAACATTTTTTTCCATTTTTTATTTTTGCACCTTGTTGGCGTGATTGATATACATATTGGTACCAAATTTCAGCTTTCTAGTGCTTACGGTTACTGAGATTATCCGCGGACGGACGGACGGACGGACGGACGGACGGACGGACGGACGGACGGACACTACGGAACCCAAAAATGAATCAATGATGATGATGAAAATGTAATCACTAGTTAGAATTGACCTTTCTCTATTTTCAGCGGTTCGTGTATCCGTCGAACCCCAACAGCGTGTAAACTTCGACGTGACGGCCCGTACTAGTGAAGCCATTCATGATATTCCCGACGTAAGTACAATCATCATTGTTTCATTTTTGTCACATCATCATCTTCAACAAACGTAAAATAACTGACTAGGAAACTATTTGGATTAGATACGGTTCAAATTGTTTAATTATTACAAATATTACAATAAGACATTTGACAAATCTGTTATTGTCTGTTTCATGGTTATTCTGGGTCAACGGAACTAGCTAAATAAATTGTGAGTGTGCACGAAAAACGTCCCACTTTATCGATTGTTATAAAGCCGCTTTGTCAGTTTATTCATATAAATATACAAGTTAATCTCGCTTTAATGATAACCAACAAAGTGGGACGTTTTACTACACACACTCACAATTGATTGAATTGATCAGTAGATTCAAGATTCCATTGTTTCTCATCAGTCTAGTTTTTTTTTATAGCCAATATTTGGTAAAAGTTAAAGATAATTTATGTTACCTGCTGTTTATCTGCCTACGATGTTTAAAATAAATAATATTCCTCCTTTTCAGAGATGTGCCAAGATCGGCGGCGTAATTCAGTACCAGAGAGTGGAAGTATGCAACGCTTTCAGAGGTCTTACGTCATCAGCCAGAAAAGCGCCTAAAGTCAACTATTTGCGAGATGATACCTTATCACCAATATACGCGTCTTGCGATGGCGATTCAGAGTGCGGTCCTCTCGTGATCCATGTCACCCAGGCATGCAACCCTGTGCCTCTTGCAAGATATTAAACATACTACCCGTACACGGACTATCTCAACTATTCTAGACGAAGCACATGAAATAATAGAGGTTCACAGCACATAAGCGCTCCCATACAATATTGGTACTTACTTATATATTTTTTTGACATCCTATTCAATTATGTAAAATCTCATTCGATTATTTTACTACTAGTAAAAATTGCATGTTTTGTGAGGACCTTTGTAATGCAGTGTCTGTGTAGTCTGTGCTCTATATGAATATTATTTTTGTACAAGCTGATATGTTTTATGAAAATAAATTATAAGTTTCAATAAATTATTACGAAGTACTGTCGACGTACCGTATCTTTACCTAAATGTCTTAGATTAACCACCCTTTAATATATAATATGAAAGTAGCAGATGACGAACAAATTTGGAATACATTTTTATTTAAATAATTAACCGAAAACGGCCAATGAGAATGAAAATCTTTCGTTTTTCGTTGATTAAAATAAAAGTGTTTAAAAAAGTAGAACAGTTTCCGTTTCTTCCAAAAAGGCTTAAATTACTGTGTAGAAAACTATTTTAAAGCTAACTGATAATTTGCTTTCTTTTGAATACTTGTTACTTCACTGAAATATGTAGATTGTAGGTGATTCTAAGCCTAAATTCTATTTCAAGTAGATTTTTGCATCTGTGGTCAAATAATCGATTGGATAAATAAATGATTACAAGATGAATATGTACATTAGGATCTCCGTAATCACGAATCAGGGAGACGTATTTGTATTAAATGAATGAGAAATTTAAATACAATTTTTATATTTCCTAACGTTATATTTACAACAATATAAAACACATAAGTAACCCAAATTACTCAAAAGTCAATATTCGCTTAAAATTTTAAGATAAAATATGTCGATGGTATTTGCCCGCGTCCATAGGCAGTGCCATCTGTGGTCGCACGACAGGAGATTCATCAGCAGCAGCTACCAGTTTTTAATTGTTCGCACAGCTGTGTAACGCGAATGACTATGGGCCCGCAATCTGGAACGCCGTCACACGTCGCATACACTGGTGACAGAACCTCATCACCCAGCGGAGCCAGTTTAGGCTTCGTCTCACCATGGTAGTCTTCATTGCACGCCTCCACTAACTGCTTGTCCACTTCTGAGCCTAGTGCTTTGCAAGTCTGCAACATATTATATTTAGCCAATTTAGTGGTGTACCTAATTTTTATTTGAAAAGTGAGGTTTCTACAAATTCGTCGATTTTAACTCCTAGCTTAAATTTGGTGGGTATAATACTCAAGGAATCAACTACAATTTGCTTGATATTTTATTATTTTTATTTCATAATAAATAACAATTCTGATAATACTATTTTATGGTAAAATAAATTATTTAAACATAAAGTAATGCTAAATTAATTGAAAATATCTATTTACACAATACACATATTTACAACTATAAAATGGAGACATTGAAGACTGTCTTAGAATCGGATGGTAGAACGGCTAAAAAGCTGATGGCATGTGGATTGGTGGACAAAAAAGGAATCAACCATCTGGGTGATCAGTGCATAGAACTATCGTGGAACTGTAATGTAACATACTATTATTATGCATATGATAAAGTCTTCATTAATATTTAGTGGGCTCGAAAATAATTTTATTTTTGTAATTATTGTCATTCAAATTCAGTCCCAAAACTTTAAGTTTTTTATTTGCCTCTGAGATAGACAATTCTTCCTTATTCAAACGATAGAGAAGCAAACAAAGAAATTTCAATCCTCTTTTTTTTCTTTGTCTCGATGGTTTTCAGAGCCATACAATACCTAGACTTTACTACGAACAGGGTCTGTTTAATAAATATTGCTGAATTCTCTAAAAAGGCGCTTACGTTTTTAACACTGTGCAGGACTTCATTCTTGTTTGCTTCAAAATGGAACTTCACCTCATCGACACCATTGTAGTAACGCCCGCCCTCCGAATTCTGCTCTGCAAATAAAATATTTGCTAAAGTTGGATTCATAATGCTATGTTTCCACATTAGTAGTACCTACTGTATGTAGCTACCTCCGCTATTTGATTGCCGGTAAACAAAATATAAAAATCTGAGTGCCCATTTTGGATCAATCCCGTAGCCTTATGTATAAAGCCTAGTAGGATAGTTTACTCACAGAAAGGAATTTAACATTAACTTTTAATATTAAATTACAATAATCTGATAAATTACAAATAATATGTATACAGAATAAGTATATTAACTTTTAATAATTGAACACTAAAGATTCCGCAGCATTCCTCTTATCTAAACAATATTCTAAATGAAACTTTTAGTCGAATTGAGAACCTCCTTCTTTTTTTGAAGTCGGTTAATTACATTACAATAACAATAAACGAACATCTATGCTCGTACTATCAGGTTTCGTTAACTTTAAGCTGATCCGTCGTAATTATAGTTATATTATGAATATACGAAAATTTCTAACCCATTACAAATTTAGCGCATGGTCCAGTTTCTTCTATAGGAGTAACGACGGCTTGGGAGCCAGTGAAGATTGCCCAAAACGAAAACAGCAAACAAGCACCCGGCAGCATGGCAGAGGCAAAAATGTTACCGTGACTTTGCCACCAGTTATATAATTCCCATATTCCACACTGTTAATTAACCTTTCGTACACTTTATTACAAATAAATAAGGTTCTTTTATAGTCAGTCAAAGTTTGCTATTTGTACATATTTACACTCACAAATTACTTGCAAGTGTGAAGAATCTTTAATATAAAATGAACAAATTTGCTCTGGTTCATACCGATAAGGAAGATTAAAGTTGTAATCAATATGCGTAGATTTTAATAAATAAATATTACAAATATACCGATATTTTTTATTATCACGCCATGCGTAAGCTTGAATTGAAGGCCCTCAGTTAGGAAACGGAGATTGACTACTCGCAACTTCACAAACAGTAAAGGTTGTACATTACTGGTTGTATCATTTGATTTTGAGTGTATTTTTCCTGCCGTATAGTAATAAAATGTTCCGTAAATCTTAGTGACACATAAATATGAAGCGATAAGGATATAACTAAGTAATTGTATAAAATAAATTCGTCACCCTAGTTATCGCGCGCTACATATAAACGGCGGCGTCAGAGGCGCGCGCGCCATCCCCGCCGCCGCCGCCGCCGCCGCCGCCGCCGCCATGTCACCGCTCGCTCGCGCTTTGCTCGCGTTCGGCGCGCTCGCTCGCCGCCGCCGATGCGACTGTCACTTACCCTAACCTTGCAGGAGGAATATGCAGGGGTTTTACAATGGGTAACGAGATCGATCTTAAAAATAAAGTTAATCATTTACGGTACTGTATCTTAGCAGAAAATGAGTGTGGCATATGAAACATTACTTTATTTTCTAATAGCTTTTGCCCACGACTTCACTCGCGTTAGACTGAGACAAAAAGTTGCCCATGTCACTCTCCATCCCTTTAAAACTATCTCCGCTTGAAAAATCACGTTAATTCGTCACTCCGTTTTGCCGTGAGAGACGGACAAATAAACAGACACACACACTTTCCCAATTATAATTTAAACTTATAGATACCTACTTACTAACTAATAACAGAGCGTGGTATTCGTGGTTTTATGGTGTGGCCATGGCCCATGATTTGGATTAATATGAAAGATTTTTTTTTACATATTTTTAATTTACGAACAGTTATAAATAGATGGATCTCTTTATATAATACCTAAACAGTAAAGATAAGTAACTTTATAAACTGAAATAGACACCATACACTAAAGAAAAAGCGATCAAGCCCACTGGTGGCGAAGCCGGGAATCGAACGCGGGTCTCTAGCTAACGCGGCTGACGTGAATCAAAAAATATTTAATAAAATAATTTGATTTGTTCCCTACATCGATAAGTAACTTTATCATATAAATATCTATAAACAGCCAATAAAGTATGTAGACAATTTGGATGGCGTTTCTTCTTTCAGAAATTCCTCCGAAGATTACGCACGGCCATAACGAACTGCTGAAAGATATTCCGAACGTAAGTATATACTTTTTTTTTTTATATGGGATAGGAGGCAAACGAGCAGACAGGTCGCCTGATGGTAAGCGATCACCGCCGCCCATGGACACCCGAAACACCAGAGGTGTTAGAGGTGCGTTGCCGGCCTTTAAGATGGGTGGGTGGGTGGATGGGATGGGATACTTGGGCATTATTGTCATAATGGGATGGGAGGATATTAACTTCGTTCAAAATGTTTGTTATCTTGTCCAGATTTGATACATTCTACAATTAATAATAAATAAATAGTAATAAATATTGAGGACACCTTACACAGATCAACTTAGCCCCAAACTAAGCAAAGCTTGTACTATGGGTGCTAAGCGACGATATACATACTTAAATAGATAAATACATACTTATATACATAGAAAACATCCATGACTCAGGAACAAATATCTGAATTACAGTAAAGTTGTGAAACTAATTGTGAGTGTGCACGGGAAAACGTCCCACTTTGTCGATTGCTATAAAGTCGCTTTGTCCGTTTATTCATATAAAGATACAAGTAAATTTCGCCTTAATGGTAACCGACAAAGAGGGACGTACGTTTTACTAATCACATTCACATTGAGGAGGCAAACTCAAAGGTTGTGACAGATGGCGCCAAACTTTTAGTCCATTGCACAGATAAAGAATTTCATACGTAAGAGCGAGAAGATGATATATTATGCTTTTTCTCTCTCTCTCACATATGAATGACAGTGACATGCCTAGGCACTTGCACAGTGACATGCCAGGCACTCATATTACACAGTAGTCGCCGCCTGGCATTTTATAAGAAAGAGATAAAACAAGTGTCAATTGTTATGCAATAGCCTCCCTCATTAACAGTTGTAAATAATTACTTGTTTTTTTTATGCAGTACTGTGCATCGCATGGTAAGGGAAACATCGCCAAGCAGACAGTGGACGTGTGCAACAGATACTCCGGTCCGATAAAGTACATATTCCCCCCTAATGAGGTGTACGCACTCGGTGACGCCGTGCTGTCACCCGTATACGCTTCATGTGGAAACGACCCTGGGTGTGGGCCTCTCTCGTGGAATATCACCCAGGTCTGCAGATTTTAAGACCTAACGGTAAAGAGTAAGAGCGCAGCTTTAGTTTAGGCTGGTTGAATGTATGAAATAAATGTTTTTTCTACTCCCGTCCTTTTATTTGCTATCACTCGCATACGCTTTATGTGGGATCGACCCTGGGTGTGAGCCTCTCTCTTAGAATATCACCCAAGCGTCGTAGCCGAATGGAATTTCTAATACGACGCGAAACGAAAAACAAAACGCCGCGAAAGGTAGTCTGGATCTGTCGCGCCAATACGCAAGAGCGATAGAGATAGATATCTACGAGCGTTTCGTTTCGTGAGCGTTTCGTGAGCGTTTGTGCATTCGGCTACGCACGCAGGTCTGCAGATTTTGAGACCTAAGGTGCTGCGCACACTGGCTATTATATATTATGTTAATTAATATAACACTGTGTGACAAGGACATCGTAATGTCAATGTCATCGAGCTGTCCCTGTCACAATTGCTATATAACATATAACATAACAGCCAGCGTGGGAGCACTATAGTAAGATGGCGATGGCCGAGCGGTTCAGGCAGTCGCCCGGTAAGCGGAGTACGCTGGTTCGATTCCAGCTCGGAACACTGGAGGCCTTGGTCACTTTTTCTTTGTATATGACATTTATTCAATGTTTATAATAGTAGTGTTACAACTTAAAAATACAAGTTAAAATATTTTCTATGAAAATAATTTAATTTGTTCTTAGAGTATTGCAACCACTGTAACAGATATCAATATCAGTTATCATCATCAGTTAATAACAGTTATCAACAGAAAATCGGACTATTTTTAATTGGAGCTGCCAGACTGAGTCGTGCCAACCTATATTTTAAATATTTCTCAAGTAATAAGTTGCTTTTATTACATGTTAATGTATGGAAATGATAATCATTATGAGACCTGGCGGTAAGCACGGTCGCGTGACAAAGCATATTACGGCAGGCCGTTCTTTTTAACTCCCGTCGCAAAAACGACGGGGTGTCATAAGTTTGACGTGTCTGTCTGTCTGTCTGTATGTATGTCTGTTTGTCTGTTGCATCGTAGCTCCCGAACGGATGAACTGATTTAGATTTAGTTTTTTTTTGAAAGCTGAATTAGTCGGGAGTGTTCTTAGCCATTCTTTCATGAAAATCGGTCAACTATGTCGCGGACGGCGGGGGTGCACAATTATCTTTTTGCCAAGAGTGGCACTGAAACTTAGTAGTTCATGTGGTCTGCCTACCCCTTTATGGTATACAGGCGTGATTATATGTATGTATAATTTTGTGGTTAGGTTATTGCACTATTTGTAAGAGAGATGGGGACGCACCGGCGCGATAAGGTTATCCCGCTGGTAACAAGCTGTTTATTGTGCAATTTTACATTTAAGCTTTTAATAATGCACAAAAGAATGATAAGTGTTGATTTAATTATAAATTTTAATCTTTTTAAGCGATTCGCTACCCATGCTTATTAACATAGGTACTGAATAACTTAGGCCACTTATTTATATTAAAGTGATGGAGAAAAATATTTTATTGACAACTAAATATATCGATATTACGTTACGGTAGACATTAACGTTCTACAAAATTATATTAAATATTATTAAAACTAATATGAATTTATTAAAACATCCAACAACACATTAAAAAAATAAAAACACTTATACTAAAACCTTATAAAATATAAAAACACCACTGCAAAAACTTATAAATTAAAAATTTGGCTTAAATCCTCGCCGACGGGTAAGGTGCTCAGAAGGCTGGCCGCATTGCCCCGCTGGATAGCAATGCTGATCCGCTGAGCGAAATATTGGCCAGCCCTCTGGTCGCCAGACGCCTCTATGAGGAGCTGTCCACGCGCACTAGGCCCCCACGGCCCCAGGGTTTCAGCCCCAAACGCCGCAAATAATAATTTGCGCCTATTTTGCGTGATGGGTTGCGGCACTATTCCTGCCAACCCAGCTCTACCAGAAAGCCTAGCAGACCCTTTATGTTGCCGACGACTTCTGGAAGACACCCCGGCGACCCGAGGTGTTGTGCCCGGTATTCTGCCACCCCTGGACATTCGAGAATGACGTGAGCGGCTGTTTCCTCTGCCTCCGTGCACGCTCTGCATAGGGGGCTGTCTGTAACACCCAGGGTGAATAAGTGTTTGTTGAAAGGGGCATGGCCAGTTGTGGCCCCCACTAAAAGTCGGAGCTGTGGCCTTTTTAGTTGCCTCACCTTTTTTGACAATCCGGGGGTGATTGTCGGGAGTGCTTCCTTTGCCTGTCTGCAGGTGCCTAGGTTAGACCAGTATTGTTGGTGTTTTACCTTGGTGTTGTAACGCAGCATGTTTCGAAGCCAAGCATAAGGTAATGGTAGTATGGGCTCCGGTCCTGCCACCTTCATTTCGGAGCCTCTACGCGCTAGGATGTCGGCTCCATCGTTACCTCGCGAGTTGCTGTGTCCTTTAATCCACTGAAGAGTTACGCTGTTGGTGGTGCATACCTCTGTCAGAGTTCTGTGACATTCGTAGATTAGCCCTGAAGTAAAGGTATAACTTTGTAGAGCTTGTAGTACTGACCTACTATCGGAGAGTATACGGATGGGGTAGTCACGTACCTCCCTTGAGACGATCGCATGTGCTGCCATTATGATGCCCATACATTCTGCCTGGAAGACTGTGTTGTGGGCACCAAGTGGTGTCGAGATGTGTATGTTGAGGTCCTCTGAGAATACCCCAGAGCCAGTGCCTGACCTTGTTTTTGATTCATCCGTGAAGATTCTCAGCTCCCTTGGGTTAAGTCCTTCACGGGGTTCTTCGTGTAATTGTATTTTGTATTTCTTGTCGAAGACGAATTGCTTCGGTATCTTATCGGTTACCGCCTCTATTAGCGGTGCCTTACCTATCGCCTCATAGAGGATTTCGGTGTGAGGTACCCTAGGTGGTCTCCAGAGATTGGACTTTTTAGACGTACCGCCGCAGCTAGCGCTTCTTGTTGTATGTGGAGGTGCAGCGGCGGCAGGCCTAGGATGGCTTCCAAGGCCGCGGTTGGAGTGGTTCTCATGCAGCCCGTGGTCGCCATACAGGCCAACCTCTGAAGTCGTTGTAGTTTAGCTTCAACAGTGGATAAATTGGTGCGTGGCCACCATACTATAGCACCGTAGCTTATTATTGGTCGGATTACTGCCTGGTAAAGCCATAGAGTTATTTTAGGGGTTAGTCCCCAGGTTCTGCCTACCATTCTACGGCATTGCCAGAATACGACTGTAGCTTTTTCTATCTTACTGTTTAGGTGGTTACTCCAATTTAGTTTATTGTCAAGTAATACCCCTAGATACTTTACCTCTGTTGATAATTGGAGTTCTGTATTGAACAGCCTGGGAAGGCGAAAGTTCCCCAAGTTGCGTTTGTTGGTGAACATTACCAGCTCAGTCTTGTTAGGATTGACGGTGAGTTCGTTGTCGGCGCACCAGCGTTCCACGATTGCCAGTGCGGAGCGTGTGACATCACATACTGTACCTGTGTGGTTGCCGCTCGTTAGTATCACTATGTCGTCAGCGTAGCTAACGCCGCAAATATGTAGCTGCTGCCGAGTGTGACATACTTGCGACGTTGAGGTCTTCAGCCGAGGATGTAGCCTCACCAGCACCAACTTTGGTGCTTGGAATATGGGACGCAGCTAGGGTATCTACACATGTAGCATCCCAGACAAGCGGCCGACCCATACTCCAAGGCACTAGCGTCATTCCATCAGGCCGCTTGCCATCAACCCTGGCCAGGCCGTTGGGTTCGAGGACGGCCGGCACTTTTGCACTAGCAATTGCCCTCCGGATGACGTCATTGAGGCTGGCGTGGCGAGGAAACCTCCCAGCACTTCGGCTGCTTGAGAGGCCGTGGTGGCCAAGACTGTCCACCATAGCTCCGTACTGACAGCGATGGGGCATATTAAATTTGTTGATGTCCCTATTCTCAGACAGGTGGCCTATATATTATTTATATTTTGATTATTTCAAAACAGTGAATTATTAATTCAACACTTGATAGAAAAAACTTTCGATGGTCCAAAAGACAACACAAACGTGAGATTACAAAGTTCTATATTATTATTATTTTAAATAGTAATTTATCGACATTTTTTTATCGATATCAAATCCATATGTCCCGAGTTACCTCAGGCATGCTTATTAGTCTAGGATATAATAACGGCGTCGGCGTTGACGGCCCACCATTCTCGCCGACGCCGCCGCCGCCGACGCCACCGCCGCAGCCATCGTTGCCGCCGACGCCATGTTACTAACTACCTATTCGCTGCTCGCGCTTGCGACGCTGTTTGTCGCTTCAGACGCTAAAGTCACGGATGTATCTCTTGTGGGTGGACCTTGCACAAAATTTATTATTGGTAAAGTACTAAATTAAGTAATAAATTGTAAATTATACCACCGTCTCTCACCGTCAAAGCGTTTGTTAAATTTTATTGTATGGGAAGTTTCATAGACGTCTGCTGCGTGACGATAATGTGTAAAATGTGGTTGATGCAACTGACCCTAACTGACAATGCAATGTAAACATCTAAGTATGAAAAGGTATATTAAACATGTAAAATCGGGTAACTCACGTAAAATTGACGAAGATCGCTATTAAAATCTATGAACAGGCTTTGTCTGACATATCGTCACTACTTTGAAAAAATCTTGTATCTCATGCTCCCCTCAAAGTTAAAACGCAGTAAGTCTATATGCATTCTATACATACTAGTTTACTGTTACAATTTTCTTTTCATTGACAGACGAAGATACAAGTTTTTTTTAAAGTAGTGACGATATGTCTGACAAATAAGAAACTCCTTGAGAAGAAAAATTTGTAAAACAAAGATTACAACTCAGTCAAACAAGTCTGTCAGTAAATAAGAACAAAGAAAACTATATGCATCCTCTTCTTTAGGGTGCTAGAGAAAAGGATACCTATAGTTTTCTTAGTTCTTATTTACGCGATGGTTCGTTACATTTGATGATTAGTTTCCTTTATTTATTTTGCTTCTTAGGTTAAGCTTTTTATAATATGAATATAAAAGTAAAATACAAAAACACATACAAAACAATATAAAAAACATATAAACACATTATAAAAAACCTAACCTAGGGTGCCGCCAGCAGCGGGGCAGGGCCCAAGCTGCCGGTGGTTAGGGCTGCAGAGAGAGGAACCGTCGGACTATCCGCGCCGTGTCCAAGATCACCGCCTTCTGCATCTGGCCCTTGATCCAGCCACCTAGCGAGAGTCTCTTAAGATGTTGATCGAGACTCTTCGCTATGAGACCGTTCGCTGAAACGACTATCGGAACAATGATCGTTGAATCAACATCCCACATGGCGGTTATCTGATGATTAGTTATTATTGTTTTTGTTAATTGTTTTTTATAATTATTTTGTGACTATCTTTTTGTGAATTTGTGCTAGTTTTAAGTGAAAATGACATGTAATTTTCATCAAGAAATAAATATAATCTAATCTCAAGTCTATTTGTTCTATTACATTTTATATTACAGGATTTTTCTATGAAATTTTGCAGATATCCCACCTAGGCCTATTCCGTACAACATTTCCCTAACACACCCTAAGCTTTCAATGATGTCCTACGACAATAATAATCCACTGAAAATAATCCCAAATGTAAGTATCTGCAAATTGTAACAAACTTAAGTAATACCTACCTGTTTTAGGCACTGGTCCCACCGCGAGCTAGTAAGCTATGAGCTATCGGCTATAAAAACGAACAAAAGATAAGCACTCCCTTGCAAATAAAAGAAGAGACACGGCGATTTTGATATAGCTCACCGTTGGGCGAGTAACTATAAACATCGCCGTATCTCTTTTATTTGCACGGGAGTGATTATCTTTTGTTCGTTTTTATAGCCGATTGCTCATAGCTTACTAAGCTCGCGGTGGGACCAGTGCCTTAGTGGTAATTTTTTATAGCTACAGATTAACTACTTAATTGAAAGAAAATGGAGGATTAATCCCACCGTTGTTACATTATATCTTCGTTACCTAGTTTATTCGTTGATGGTTCTCAAACAAGGTAAGGTACAGCGGGGCAAATCTCGACTGCGGGGCAAATGTAACTGGCCCATTTATTCCATGTTTTACAATGTCTGCATTATTATATGGTAGGCGTGTTCAGTGGATACATGTAGAACTCAACATCATAGTGTAATAATGGAAATAATGGATCATTTACAATTGTCTCCCAGTTGGAATTTGCCCCGCTGTACCTTAACTATCTTTAGCTTCAAACAATAGGCTAGTCTCCTACTAGTCAAATCAGCTTCTTTTAAAGAACTGTCAAAGTGATTTGCTAATATGGAATTTTAATGAAATACTTAAGAGTGACGTCACGGTCAAATCATTTATCTTTCTCTTTGACTTATTCAATGAGCATTTATTTTCTCTGCCACTTTTGTGAATGTGATATTTTTGAAAAAAAAAAATGCGATTTCTATTCAAATTCTCTAGCTTTTTCAATCCCAGTAGTTAAAAATATTGTCCCATAATGGTCCCATAAATGATATTTTCTTATTTTGTTACCATTTTCCGTACATGTGTGGGGTAACAAAAAAGTATGGAAATTCTGGGACACATTTGTCTCCCAGTGAGATTGAAAGTATTATTAATTATGTGCTGATTTATTTTGTGTACTGTATAAAATATCTCATTTTAAGTAAGTATAGGAAACTAGCCTATTACAATACAATACAATACAATACAAATACTCTTTATTGCACACCTCAATACACGAAACAACATAGCAAGTATAAACAACAACTTAAGAGGTAAAACAAGAGGCTATTAACTATTACTACTTTATAAGACACACATAAGGCCTCTTCTTGAATATGCTTACCAAATTTGGAGCCCATACTTTCAGAAGGATATTACTTTACTTGAAAAGGTGCAACGCAGGTCAACCAAGATGGTTTATGGATTACGTAATAAGCCCTACAACCAAAGGCTTGCCAGCCTTGGTTTGACAAGCCTGGAGCAAAGGAGACAGCGTGGTGACCTCATCGAAACATTCAAGATCATACATGACTATTATGACTTACCTGAACTTAAGGACCTGTTTGTTATGAGTAATAATCACCGTCTTAGAGGCCACAGCTTGAAAATTACTCGCGTTCCCAGCACAAGCAATCCTAGGAAGCACTTCCTATCAAACCGTGTCGTACGCGAGTGGAATAAACTACCAGAAACAGTGATAAGTGCTCCCTCAGTGAACAGTTTCAAAAACAGACTTGATAAACATTTAAAACTAAAATATAAACATTAACTATAGAACAACAAGTGCAGTGATATACACGCATCAGCTATCAGCTGCTAGTGTATCAAATAATATAATATAATATAATAATATAATATTAAAGAGGAAACTTAAGAGGGTATTATCGATTCACATAAAATTTGCGACGCAACATCATCATAGTTTTTAACAGTTACTTACGATTTTGTTGCTTGCATTGAACAGTACTGTGCTGACAACTAGGGAACAAATCAAATTATTTTATTGAATATTTTTTTTTGATTTGTTCTTAAAGACGTTAGCCGCGTAAGCTGAAGACCCGGGTTCGATTCCCGGCTCGGCCACCAGTGGGCCTTGCCGTTTTTTCTTTCGTGTATGATATCTATTTCAATTCATAGTACTGTGCTGAGTTCCACGAAGAGATTTCAAGGCAGTCAGTTGAAGTTTGCAACGACTATCCCCACAAAACGGAGGTCCTGTTGAGGTCACCGGATGCGCGTGCGCTGGGTGACATTGTGACGTCTCCCATCTACGCCACCTGTTACAAAGACCCGGAGTGTGGACCTCTATACATTAAAATTGAACAGAATTGCAGAAGACCAGCCTTCTAAATGAGAAAGATGAATATGCAAGTATTTGGAAATTTGATTAGTATCTCATAACTTCAGTATTTCCTTAAATATACATGTACGTATATATGTTTTGTTTGTCTTTGCCTATATTTACTGTATACTTTATTTCAAGTCTTATCAAAACCTTTTATACCGATTAAGCCTTGTTGTATTAAAGTTTGTATTTAATTAGTACTAAAAAAAGTGTTAACAAAAAACGAAATTAATCAGAACTAATGTTTTATTTGGGATTATTTTATACCTAAACTATGGTACTCAGTATACGGTTTCATATTGTCCGATCCCATATCGGATGTAGGACCGATATCCCATACATTTAAGCCACCATATCTGATTTTTGCCTTTGAAATCCTTCCGACATCCGATATCGGATCGGATAAGGTGAAAACGCACTTAGTGTCTTACTGCATATCATATATCATATAGTTGTTGTTATAATACATGTTGTATTTTAATCACTATCACAAGTCCATGAACTGATTGATATTTTGGAATGTGACAAACCTTTGTATCACATACCATACATACATACAACATACATACAATCACGCCTGTATCCCATAAAGGGGTAAGCAGAACACATGAAACTACTAAAGCTTCAGTGCCACTCTTGGCAAAAAGGGGTTGATAAGTCGAAACTGTGACATTGCAGTACAGACCTTTACGTTTACTATCAATTTCTACGACACCCACGGGAAGAAAGGGGGTGGTGAAATTCCTAACCCGTCACCACACAGGTCCTAACCCGTCACCACACAGGTCACATACCAAAATGCCCAAAAATATAAGTCGTATGTGCATAGACCTTTGTTTACTCAATTTTGATTGATCTTGAAGTACTCAGTAGCTATAAAAAAGGTATAAGTACTAGATAAAACACTTACCTGTTGGAAATCAAATTGCTGATAAACAGAAAAACAGTGGAGGCTACTTAATATACTCACATCAATTGTCACTTCATCACATATATCAATATTATTTATATTCTTAAAGACAAGTCGTTTAATCAATTTATGAAATTTAATCGTTTAAACGATTCGCTACCCTTGAGCTGCGCTATATAGTGGAGTCGGCGTTGCTAGCTCACCATTCCCGCCGCCGCCGCCGCTGCCGCCGCCGCCAACGCCGCCGCCGCTGCCGCCGCCGCTAACGCCGCTGCCGCCATGTCGCCGCTCGCCCGCTCGCTGCTCGCACTCGCCACGCTACTCGCGGCGTCGGACGCTAAAATCACCATCGTCGATATAGGACTGGGAGTAAAATGTGTTAAGTTTATTATGGGTAAGGTTTTTCCTGATTCTTGTCGGTGGCATGGTATGCATGCCTGATGGTAAGCGCTAAGCAGATTTAGTCCTTTAGGAGGCCTTTAAGTTACGATTACGAGGCGTTTTATATGCGCTTTGACGAACCTGTGTGCGTAACCGAATGCACTCTCTATCGCTCTTGCGTATTGGCGCGACAAAGATAGACTACATTTCTGCGGCGTTTCGCATCGCAAAAATGCCATTCGGCTACGGGGCCTGAACTGGCATCCTCGTTGCGCTTTAGCAACCTTACGTACCTACAGAAATACAAAACTATGATACGCCAAAAAAACAGGTTTGAGCATTATGAATGCCTGCCGAAGGTTAAATATACCACAATTTCGGTTTTTTCCAACCTAAAAATATCACTAAAAAGCAGTTTCATGTGTTCTGCCTAACCGTTTTGAGAATACAGACGTGAATTTACGAATATACGTATTGTATGTCTCACCTATATTTTATTTGTGTTCTATTTTCAGACGTTGCTCCTAGACCAGGGCCCTACCTAACTACGAGGCATGGTTCTAAGTTTACGCTGATGTCACAGGGCCATAGGCAACCGCTGACAATCATTCCCAATGTAAGCATCTAAGCAATCACCACATGGCACATAATACAGCAATCAATCGGAGGGATTTGATCTTGAACGAAAATTTTCAGTTTTACTTAGAAAGTTTGGCTTTTGCTCATTGTCTGGTTATTTGTTGAATACCCAACGTAAAGCCCACCCAACGTAAATATAATAATTATGTACAAAATACTCATATGCAATGCAGGGGCAGGCCAGTAGATTTAATGACTGTTCAGTCAGTTTCAACATGAAACGGATGAAATAACGCACCAGAATACAGATTTCACTACCACCATCTACATATTTGACCCCAAACTGTAAACAGTTTGGCAACAGAAATGTCAAAGTAATTCACACGCGTTATTTGATCTCTCTCTCTCTCTCTCTCTCTCTCTCTCTCTCTCTCTCTCTCTCTCTTGCCCCGAGGAAACTCAACCATATTTCTCTTATCCCAAATACGGTGTCCTATCGTTGGACCAAAACTTGTTTAGCAAATTGACACTTGACAACCAACTACTGACAAAATTATATTTTGGCAAGTCTTCACTTTACAAAAACATTTTTGACAAATTATTCTCATAACCAAATATTTAACTTACATATTTTTGACAAATTAATATTTAACAAATAAATCTACGATTAGCCTAAAAATGTTTGCTGTAATGTATTATTTGACAAGTGAATCTTTAATAGTAATTTATAATATGGGTCTGGGTCGTAGAACTGTGACCCTCACAAAACCGGAGTACCTAATACTAGGAATGTGGGTTAGGTTAGGTTAGAACTGTGACCTTCACAAAACCGAAGTAATACTAGAAAAGTGGGTTAGGTTAGGTTAGAACTGTGACTCTCACAAAACCGGAGTAATACTAGGAATGTGGGTTAGGTTAGGTTAGAACTGTGACCCTCACAAAACCGAAGTAATACTAGAAAAGTGGGTTAGGTTAGGTTATAACTGTGATCCTCATAAAACCGAAGTAATACTAGAAAAGTGGGTTAGGTTAGGTTAAAACTGTGATACACACAAAACCGCACTGATACTAGAAAAGTTGGTTAGGCTAGGTTAAAACTGTGACCATCACAAACCAAACTGATCTAAAAAAGTGGGTCCATCAGTTTAGCCTAGGCTAGAAGAAAGGTCTGGAACCCCTTTATAACAATTTATTACATGACATTTGGTAAATGTATCAATTTGTCAAACATACTATTAGGTAACATGAAAAATATACAATTGATAGTTTATTAAGTAACACATTGTTCTAATGTATTAGTTACTAAATGATTATTTGTCAAGTAAGTTTTTGTAAAATGATACATATGCGGAATAACATATTTGCCAATTACTATATTGATGAAACGTTTTTTGTAAAATGAACATTTGCTAAAATTGATTTGGTCAAACATTAGTGAACCCCCAAATACATTGCCATATAGGTCCTAATATTCATTTTATACACAGAAATGCGCGCTGTTCAACGAAGAAGTATCCAGACAGACGGTAGAGGTGTGCAATGAGTTCCCTACTCCCTACGGGCCAGAACCATTGCCACCAACGGTCCATGCGCTGGCTGACAACTTGATATCACCTATTTTCGCGTCTTGTGGAGACGACAATGAATGTGGGCCTCTGCTTTGGAAGATTGAGCAGGAGTGCAGGGCCCCTGTGCAGGGAGCACTTATAGCAAGTCTCAAATAGATCACTAATAGTCGATAGAGGTTTTGTGACAACGCGCTTCTAGCATAAAATCTAATGCAATCGTACACTGTAGAATGAAAAACTAAACTATAAAGTCCTTTAACAACAATAGTCTATGCACTCGCTGACAACTTGCTAGGTATCTTCTCTTATGAAGACATGTGACAATGTGGGCCGCTGATTTTGAAAATTTAGCAGGAGTGTAGCATTTTCACTGCAATATGTCACATGTTAGAGAAAGACATCAGTAGTTGCTGGCCACACATTGTAATTACGTTTAACCTCAACATGACAAGATTCAAATATCACTCTGATGGCAGTGTACCTTCCCTTAAAAAGTGAAAGTTTTGTAATTAACTTGTGCTGTGTTTAATATAAGTTTCGTTTTTATTTTTAGTACTTATTGTTTTATTGTTTATAGATTTCACTTGCCAATTTGTAGTTTCATTTACTACCTATTAGTTTTCTTCGTACAATTTACATAATATTTTAATGCTGTTTTTCACTAATTTAAATCATAATTTCTTTCTATTCTCTAATAATAAACTTGTAATAAACTAAATGTTGTTTTAATAAGCAAGCTTTCCTATGTTATGAATTGACTCCTGGTAACTGTTACGTATGAAGATTTTTTGTTTTAAGAGTAAAACAAATCCCTTGATAATATATAAAATATTGCATTTATATTAGAACTTTGTATAATTTAACCCAAAGACTCTTTTCAGTCGAAAGAAATATTTTAAACATCAATAGAATGTTCCGATTCGCCATGTGAACCTATTCGTCTCGATCTACTTACCATTCCTTTGCTCTAATTAACTGGAGGTGTCTGATTGATAAAATATAAACGCAATCGATTATGACACTATTTATTTTCAAGCTATCAAAGTATGATATACGATTATAAGTAGCAACTGGTAAATCAAACATTGGGTTTATCGCACCGAAGCTACAGGGAAGGAAAATAATGGTATTTATTCGAATAATGTTAGCCCATTTATTAACAGTATTTATAGGGATAACATTATGAACTGTCGTGTGTGACATACATAATAATTTGTACGTACTTAACAAAGAAACTTAAGTAAATAATCTAAGTTAATTTGGACCCAATTTAGGGTCCCCCACATCTAGCGTCTCGCGAGCGTAGCGTCGGGCCAACTGTATGGAAAAAGACGCCGCGTCGACGCGGCGTCAGGCTTTGCCCATATGTACTACAGTTGGCCCGACGCGACGCTCGCGAGACGCTAGATGTGGGGGGACCCTCAATTGTAAACTAGGTAAAACTTATTTCATTTGAAATTGAGGTTTCCTACGGCAAAAAGCGACTAATAAAGGTGGCTTATTTTAAACAAAATATAAATAGTAAAATAAATGACCCTAAAACATTATGGAAAAATCTGAAATCAACAATATTACCCACTAAGAATAATGAATTACCTTCAACTTTCAATAATCCTTGCGTAATAAATAAACATTTTCTTGACCTGCCGGGAACTACAGATGTAACTATGTCACAGTTAACCTATTTTGAATTTCACAGGCACAGCGACACAGTATTCCATTTAAAAACAATTAACTCGAGTGAAGTCACTAAAATAATTAGGAATTTAAAGTCTAATGCAGAGGGTGCTGATGGGATAAATTTACATATGCTTATTCTTACGCTTCCTTACACAATTGACATTATGACTAGTTTAATTAATAAGTCTATTCTATCATGCACCTTTCCTGATATTTGGAAGTTAGCAGTTGTAAATCCTCTGCCCAAAATTCCCAACCCTGTTACTATTAAAGACCTTAGGCCAATTAGCATACTCCCATGTCTGTCAAAAATAATGGAGAAAGTTGTCTGTGCACAGTTAACTGCCTACCTTGAAACTAATAACATTTTGCCAGACGTCCAATCGGGTTTCCGGAAAGGACGTAGCACCACAACTGCTTTGCTTGATGTCACTGACAACATATTAGATGCTCAGGATAAGGGTATGTGTACTCTTTTAGTGCTCCTAGACTTTTCTAGGGCATTTGATTGTATAAATATAGATCTACTTCTATCAAAGCTAGCTTACTATGGTTTTGATCAGAAAACTATACAATGGTTCCATAGCTACCTCAGTAACCGATGGCAGATGGTCAAGGTGCGCTCTAGTGACGGTTCCTCACTTCTTTCAGAAAAAGCCAAGCTTAACCGAGGAGTCCCACAGGGATCTGTAATCGGCCCGCTCCTATTTGTTCTCTATTCTGCAGACGTTAGGTTTCACATTAAACACTGTAGATACCACATATACGCAGATGACATTCAGATCTACTTATCATGTAAGCCAGCAGAGGTTGACTATGCTATAGAGAAACTAAATTATGACCTCGCAAGTATAGCAACCTGGGCTAGACAAAACTGCTTAGTGCTCAACCCAAATAAAACAAAGTACCTTATCTTTGGCAGTAAGCAACAACTGGCGGGTGTCAGTATGTCAGTGAATATTATGCTGATGGATGAACCAATTGAAAGGGTGTATGAAGCACGGAATTTGGGACTTTTAATGGATTGTGGACTTCGTTACGAGAAGCACACTGCTGAAGCTGTAAGAAGTTGCTTTTACAAGCTAAAGGTATTATATAAAATTCGCCCATACCTTAGCGAAACCTTGCGCATTCAACTGACCGAGTCGCTGGTACTGTCAAAACTGAACTATATGGATATTGTAACTGGGCCTAGGCTTCTGGCTAAAACAAAGAGACTCATCCAACGTGTTCAAAATGCTTGTGCTCGCTTCTGTTTTGACATTCCGTTGAGAGCACACGTCACTCCATTTCTCAATAGTCACAAAATTCTCAAAATGCAGCACCGTCGTAAACTTCATCTGGCTTGTTTGCTTTTCGGAGTTCTTAAGTATAAAACACCTGCATATCTTTTTGTTAAGTTATCTTGCATCAAGCTCCGCGACCGCCGCAATTGTGGAATTCATTTGCTGACGCCACGCCATGCTTCGGCAGCCTTCCGGGGCAGCTACCGGTATAACGCTTCAAAGTGTTGGAATAATGTCCCACCACCTATGAGGAACCTGCAAAGTATTTATAGTTTCAGAACAAAGCTCAAACAATACATGCTTAGCCACCAATTCAACCAGGAAACCTGCTTACATGATACAAGTTGCCTGTAGTCTCTGTTTTTACTTACCACATAGTTTATGTTCCATCTGTATTGCCATGGCACACTACATTCTGAAATATTCTCAGCCTTTATTGTTATTAATTAATAATTTAAGTTTGCATTGCCAATTTTTGTTTGTCCTTGTACTCGTGCTTTTTGTTATGTCATTTTAGTTCCCGTAATGGCCGGATGGCGCTAGATGTAGTTTTTTTTTTTTTTTTTTAATGTACGGCTATGACGAGTAATAAAATGTTATTGGTTGTTTTTTAGTTAGGGTACCTAGCCAACGTCATAATCGCTTATACGCCGAAAGAGTATCGTAGCTACATAGTTCTCTCTACCGCTCCTTTGTAGTGGCGCGACAGAGATAGACTGTGTTTTGATCGCCGCGTAGCACTAACGACGATCATTTCGGTTAGGGCTTTTTTTCTCACACAATGAACATGACATTAGTCAAAGACAAACTAAACAGTCATACAGTTAAGTCACCAGAGAGATTCTCTATAACGTTATTTACTATATTGGATAAACGGACTTCCAAGACCCGTGGCTAAAAAGTGATCCAATGAATTATACTTATGTTTCTTTATATTTTTTACTTGAATAGTGACACCCAAGAATGAGGCTGCTTGCCCTCTTGTGCTCGATCGGCTGCGCGGGCGCCGAACTCATGCCAGGGTGTTACTCCACCTCATGCGTGACCCGAGACTACACACACACTGGAGGCTGGCTCGTGAAAGACTATCTCGTCGACGGTATGACATACTTCTGAATATTATATTACTAGGCTATTGGAAAATTTAAACGAATAAAATAATTTAAAAGAATAAAAAGTGTTGAAAACATGTGTCTAAATTCTGAGATTGAGCAGTTTATTAACCACCAAGGTTACGCCGATTTCACGCCGATTTATAAACGGCGACGGCGGCGTGGCAAAAATTCCCGGCTCCAGCGGCTCGCCGGCGCGGCTCTACACACTGGCACAGACAGGTGACAGACTATCTCGTTGACTGACAGCTTATAATATTGATACCCAAGAAGACCACTTCAACTACTAGACGGAATATTTCACTAACCACACATGTGACTTCCCGAAGTACCGAATCCCGAAGTATTGTCATATTTATAAACATAGTCAACATGCTCTGGCAGTAAGTACTAAAATTACAATTCCCAGTAACTGTCATCCTTCATAGATCTACCTACCCTTATCTATTACTATTCTATCTCTAGTACTGGCCCCGTAGCCGAATGGCATTTCTCCGACGCCAAACGAAAGCGATACGCCGCTGGCTCTGTCGCGCCAATACGCAAGCGCGATAGAGATAGATATCTACTAGCGCTTCGTTTCGTGAGCGTTTCGTGAGCGATTGTGCCATTCGGCTAGCCACCCTGTTCTGAATCTACTACTTTTACCTAGAAGTAAAGTAAGTAAGTAAATAGTCTTTATTGCACCACAAGGATAACAGATAGAAGATACTTCCTAAACGACTTTTTCTGCATATGGACTCTAGCCTCTTTTTCCAGGAGCTCTTATGTCAGTAGCAACTAAACCTGGGGACTATGCCGTACGCTGGTCTTGCCACGGTCTCAACCCAATCGACGAACCTGCACCACGTGTCTACACATCTTACATCGCATACGAAGTCGAGTTGATCGATTGTGACATTCCTCAGACCGTTTCTTATATGGGTATGTAAAATCGATATTTGTGATTTAGATTATGACCATGATTTCATGCTTCAGTGCCCTATTACTTTGACTTTGTATTTCCTCCTGTATTACTTTCCTTTGTATTTCCTCTCATTTGTTTTCAGTCTTTACAGACATACCATACAAGCCAAATTTAGGTCCAAATGTAACATCAGAAATTGGCCCACGTTTTGCACTCATATAGGTAGTGTAATTTTAAGTTGAATTCTCGTTCGTCCTGTGCGCCAAGTAATCCAAAATAACATTTGGTGCCTCAACTCAACTCAAAAAAATGTCAGCTAAATTACAATCTTCCACAGACCTCATCAAGAAGCTCAACATAACCAGCAAGTACACAAAATCTCTCACTATTAGCACAACGATGCGACCTCGAAACAGCAAATGGTTTTCGACAGATGACCTTGAAAAAATTAAAAATAAACACCAAGTTGGAAGCAACAACTGGCTAGCAGCTGCTGCCGCCAATTTACCTAAAAATTTCTTAGACAATTTAACATTACGTGGGATCCCAATGACCATCGATCAGTTTATAAGTATACAAAAACTTAAAAGCTTAACGTTAGTGGACACTGGTCTAGAAAAAATGATGAATTTGAAAGATTTTTCTAATCTGAAACGACTTGAGCTTCGAGAGCCATATTTGCTGAACGCAGAAAACTTGAATGCTACTAATTTTGAAGAGCTGGTTCTTCACTCTCCAGATGCAGGGCTAACTGCCATGCCTCAGCTACGCAACGCCACATTTATAGAAGTTTATATGATGGGAAGACTGTTTGGGAACTGCACCAATTTAAACCATTTGGCTTTGATAGATGGAACGCTGTCTGTACTCCCAGATCATTGGTTAGTAGGATGTAGTGCGCTGATCAGTTTGAAGATAACCCAGTTGAGAAATTTAAACAAAGTACCTGGTGACCTACTGGATGATACTACAGTATTGCGATACCTTGATCTTAGCCACAATAGCTTGGAAGCCTTACCTGAGGGTCTACTGGACAATACTAGAAGTTTGGAGCATCTTAATGTTGGTGATAATAATTTGAAGACCCTTCCTGAGAATCTCCCGATATCCCTTAAAAGAGTGGAAGCATGTGGCAATGACCAACGTCCATTGACATACAAAACTTTGAGTACGTTGGAGCACTGGGCTTGCATTAAAATTATGAGTCAACTTTGATATCACGAAACCACGAGTAAGAAGCAAGTATGTAATTATTTTTGAAGTATATGTAACACATAATAATAGGTAATAAAGATCAGTTATTCCTATTATGTAATTTAGTTTAAATAGTTATAAATAATTTTATTCAAAATGGCCACAATTGTTTCCTAATCATCACTCATCACCATCAGTATCACATCATTCAAATCGCTTAAAAAAAAATCTCTTTCAGATAAATTATGTCGTGTTTTGAATACTTTGGCCGCTTGTCTACAAGTCTGCACGCCGGTACCACGGCAGGATTATAATTTCATACATAAGAAGCTCATTGGATTCCAAGAAGCTCATTGGTAAATTCGCCATCAGATATAAGAGCGGACAAGGGGCTCAAAATATCCCAACGTCTTGACAAAATTTTTGTGACGACTTTAGCCGTCTCCATACCGAGGGCGATACGACCCGGGGCTCGAACCCGCGATCTCCGTTTCCTTCGCCCCAGTCATCCGCTTGCATTGTACAGTCGGCGACAGATAATTTTCCGGACACACAATAGAGGGCGCTAATTGCTCGTTAGTAAATGTTTAATGAACTGTCCAAATTGCGAGCGGTAACGAGGTTAAGAATAGGCCGGAGTTGGTATTCCGTAAAACTTTACACTTCGTCCCCGCGAGGTTATAAAAGTATTGTTTCATCAATTGAGACTGCACTATAAGTTGCAGTTATGTTGCAGTCTTAACTAGATACTCTCATATCCTCTAAGGCTAGCTGGAGGAGATTCTTTATAGAATGAGCTCGCTTTTGTGTCTCTATTCCTACAAATTGAGTTTAAACTGTTGTACACAATAAAGTGATTACTACTACTACTACTACTTCCTGATACAATTAAAGAATGCTAAAATCAACATTTACACATGAACACACAAGAAGTTACTTAATAATAAATCTTATTCTAAAGACGGACACACGAAATCTTAAAATTAACTAACTTACTAAGATTTACAACTAAACATAAAACCACACAAAACAAACTAAACTAAAAACTATATATAAAAAACTTCTCCCAATTCATCTCCCTCCGGGAAACCCCCCAATATGCTGGCTACATTCCCCCTCTGAATCGCCAAACTTATTCTCTGGGCAAAGAAAGAGCCCGCCCTAGGGTCGCCTGAGACGCCCACTAGCCGAACTGACACCTCCTTTACGAATTTTTTCGTGTCAGTCGACCAAGGACCCAGCGTTTCCACTGCAAGCGCCGCAGAATGCTTGTGTACCTATAACTATCGAATAAATCGAAAAATATTTTCAATGATGTAACTTTTAACACTGGCGAAACCGCGTATATAATTTTAATATAAGTAGTAGTAGTAGTAGTAGTAGTAGTAGTAACTCTTTATTGTACAAAAACACATTAAAAATAACATACATTGAGATGCGAAGTACAAAGGCGAACTTATCCCATAGAGGGATTTCTTCCAGTTAACCTTTGAGTAAATGAGAGGAAAGAGTTAAAGAGGGTAACGAAATCTAGCAATTTGTACAACAAGGTACCATAAAGACAGTGGATAAAAATCTATATATACTTATAGGATAAACATAACTATATCACACAAAAAGGAATGAGAAAAATACACTAAGTTGAAAAGAAACACAAAATACATTTACATATAAAGCAACAAAGGCAATTTAGTCAGATAACCACAGCTTCTTTAGCCTCTCCTTGAGCGACGCAACCGATTGTGCCTGTCTAAGCGAGACGGGCAGCTCATTCCATAAGTATGGGTACGTATCACAATGTTTAAAATTAAAAAACCTAACGTTAAATGACCTACGTTCAAAATACCTAAAATCAAAATACCTAATGATTTAAATACCTAAGCAAGTTACACCTACGAACGAATTACCGAAATTTAAAATACCTATTGGACTAAATACCTAATGTTTGAAATACCAAACTATGTCACTTAAATTGTATAAGCCAACATTTGAAATACCCTATGGTCAAAATACCAAAATGATTAAATAATCAAAATACCGAAGTAGTTAGGTTACGCGAGCGTAAAAGAGGGTATATTGAAGTATTAATTTTAAGCATAGTATAGTTACGCATAATTTATCTAGGCATATTTTTGTTTGTTCGAATATATTATATGTTGTGCATAAAGGTTTTTCGTCGAATGGTTTTTATGCATAACATTGTTTAGTCGAAATTTATCACGTAGAATTTTTATCATAGCTAATACATACTACTATATTGATGTTGCAGTTCTAACCTAACCTAACCTAACCGACATTCGTGCATTCTTAACAAAATATTGTATTTCTTTGAGGTCGCAGTTCTAACCTAACCTAACCGACTCTCCTTACTGCATTTAGTATATAGGTGGTTATTCTGATTTTAAGAAATATGCCAAATACAATTATGCAAATCAATGTTATTCATAAAAAAACAATCGGTGTAAAAAGCATTATGCGAACTTATTTTCGGACAAAGTAGTATTAGTATTATTTTAGATTATGTCAAATAAGTTTTCTGCCAAATTAACATTCGTTGAAAATAATTATGCGAAGTCTGTTATGCGAAAATCGTTTCGGACAATTAAAGGTATGCCGAATAGAGTTCCCTCTATTTGGCATACCTTTAATTGCCCGATTGGTTTAAATCCTATATTAGAGTAGGTTTAGGTTAGGTTAGAACTCCGCCCTTACACAACAACGAACGGCCTTTAAAGTAGGTTTAGGTTAGGTTAGAACTGTGACCACGCGTAAAAACAAACAGTTTACAGATTAGGTTTAGGTTAGGTTAGTACTGCGACCACACACAAAAACAAACAGTTTACAGAGTAGGTTTAGGTTAGGTTATAATTGCGATCACATAGAAAAGAACGGCTTACAGAGTAGGTTTAGGTTAGGTTAGAGCTGCGACCCTACATATCAACGCACGACCTTTAAAGGTTAGGTTAGAAGAAGGTTAAGTTAGTTGTGACCAAAACATAAAAACAAATAATTTACAAATTGTAAAATTTTAGAAAAATTAACAATTGAAATAGGTACACAAAATTTAAATAATATCATGGGTTTTTGTTTAATGTAAAACAAAAGAAAATGAAAAAACACAAAACAAAATGCCACGATATAAAGTATACTCGGAATAAGTTACCTACGAAGTAAAAGTCCACGGTTTAATTTGACTTGTATCGATCATTCTACGATATGAACTGTCGATGAAATGAAATTATTTGAAACGTTGTCTTTGAAATAATATTCGATTAATTGTCTGTCGACGATTGAAGGGTAAACCGGTTATTTAAGCCCCATTTATTAGACATTTTTGCTTTTCGGATTTTAATCATTAGGTATTTCGATTTTAGGTATTTTGAACGTAGGTCATTTAACGTTAGTTTTTTTAATTTTAGGTATTTTGAACGTAGGTCATTTAACGTTAGTTTTGTTATTTTAGACATTATAATATGCACCTTTTTAAACTTTAGTTATTTTGAATTTCGGTCGAAACACCATTATGTATTTTGATTTTAGGTATTTTGAACGTAGGTCATTTAACGTTAGGTTTTTTAACTTTAGACATTGTGATACGTACCCCATAAGTATACGTATACGGTGAAAACCTGGCCTTTAAGGCTGCTTTCAAAAAAAACGTCAAAATAATGTAAAATTGATAGTTTTAGTCGGTGAAATACTACACTTTCCTTTATCCAATAGATTTATTTAATTCAAGTTCCAGTTAGAGCATCTTGATTTTTATAAGACTGGATTTTTGGAAACTAACTCACTAAATTAATTATGAATTTTTCTCTAATGCACGTTTAGAAAAACGCACGTATAGAGCTGAATCAGTCGATCTTATTTGTAAAATTTGGACAATTTTGAATATTAAAACGGGTAAATTTATAATTCGTATATCCTGTACCACAATCATTTCAGACTAGATTTTTATTTTAAGTTTTTGAAAAAGAGTAAACTAGCCTAAGGCGAATTCAATTTTTTTCAGAAATTACCAAAAATTAAGTGACAATTTCTTTAAAAATCTACATCACAGCGAAGTAAGTTTTATACTAAATTAATCTGAACGTTTACTTAAATTGCTGTTATGCCTTAGTGATTATAAATTGCTATTATTGATTTTTGCCAATTTTTTGAAAACGAGCCTTCACCGGTACAATTATTACCACTTTTGGACATTTTCTCATATTTTGTTAGACCAAGTAGAAAAAGTCCTATAATGTGATATATATTTATAAACTACTCGCAAAGCCCTTTAATTCGATACCACACACGGTATGATCGAGCGCTCGGTTGCGATTTCACTATTTTTAACACGAAAGCCCTCTTAAAAATATTTATAAAGAGGTAGTTATCTCAAGCATCCTCAGATGTAGATGCGAGCGGCGTGTCGTGTTATTATAATGCGGACGGCGTTGACAATCCAATTTGCTGAGTCCGGCGTACCCGGTGTAACTTACTACAGAATGGTCACACGTTTATGTTTAGACTTTTACATGAGTACAACAGTAAAAAATAACCATAAGGTACAGCGGGGCAAATCTCGACTGGGGGGCAATTGTAACTAATCCATTTTTTCTATTATTACACTATGATGTTGAGTTCTACATGTATCCACTAAAACATATGTAACCGGTGGACACTCTATTTAGTAATGCAAACATTGTAAAACATGGAAAAAATGGACCAGTTACATTTGCCCCCAGTCGAGATTTGTCCCGCTGTACTTATTGACTATTTGTTTATTGTTGATAGTGAAAGTAGCTATGAAATATTTAATGTAATAAATCAGAATATAGGTAAGTACCTCAAGGACAACCATTCAAGGACATCGCCATGACTACGCTACGAGCTCGCTGCACGCTTTCTTAAATTGACAATTTATTGACAGAAACAGACGACGGGTTAGTCACGTCTATCTAAATATAAAACACGCACATTCCAAACCAATCATTCCACCATTCAAAAACATTCTGGGCATCCAGTTCTGTCACTGACTGAGTGAATAAGTGAATGAGTGAGTCGCGTTGAGCGCAACGACACTGACAGAATGTTACGCGCTGAGTGAGCGGCATTCCACGCAACGTAACAATGCCTGAGTGTTATGCGCTGTCAGTTGGAAGTCTCATTCGAAGTTTCAGTTCATAATGTTGAGCGTTCACGGTTAAATTGTTGAGCGCTTGTGGCGAGATCTTTATACTGCGCTGCTGAACTTTCCCAACAGAACTTCCAACTCGGTATTTGACAAAGGTTTTTACTTTTAAATATTTTAATTTTATAAAATTTGACTCTTGGAGACGCTATACATCTCCATGGATTATTTGATTAAGTATAATATTTTTACTTGTAATATTCAGTCTTTTACAACTATTGAAGTATTATAGATTTCTTTTATCTTTGTATCTGTTTGCACTTTCTTTATGTATTGATTATAGTTAGTAATAATATGACATTTAGAGACTTTATACATCTCTAATTCTATATCAGTGTATAGCTACCTTGCTTATGATTAATATTTTTAGTTAATATTTCTATTAATTTCATTTGTTTAACTTTAATGAATACTCTGTAATGTTGACATGTAAAAGTGCCCCCGTGGCCTATTTGCTGAATAAATGATTTTGTATTTGTATTTGTATTTTGGTAGTTGATACTAGAAAATCGTTCACTTTCATGTCACTTTTCATGTCTAACCTCACACGAATGATCCTATATACTTGACGAAAGCGTAGACCCGTAAGGGACAGATATAGAATAATGCAGCTAAATTAAGAAGTATTTAAGGCCCTAAATTAAAACCTCTATTTAAATTAGCAATTGAGCATTTATTTTACAATGACAAAATTAGAATAATAACTGTCGCGCAGACTTTTCTCACTCCGCGCAGACAATCCTGCGCGATGATATGCGCAGCGGCTACAGGGCTCCCCCTCAAGCGAAGCGTACTGGTCGTCTGATGGATCGACCTGATCGCGTACACGATGCCGGAGGGTCATTACCAGGTTCAGCAATATCGACTGTGTATGCAGGCTTTAAGCGGTCGATGGATACTGTGACAGCTCGTCCTGGCAGTTGGATTGTGAAAATTTTATCACTACGCTTTAATACCGGATAGGGCCCTTTATAAGGAGCTTGTAGCGGCTTGCGCACTGCATCTTCTCGCAGGAAAACGTTTTTGCAATTTTGTAAATCAGGATGCACGAATAGCCTTCTGCTACTAGAATGCACTTTTTCCATAGGCTTGATATCGTTTATGATTTGCCGAAGTTGTTCGACATAATCATAATTTATGACAGGGTTTACGGAACTGGTTGATGAAATGAAATCTCCTGGCAAGCGGAGTGAACAGCCATACGTAAGTTGGGCCGCGCTGACACCAGAGTCACTGCGCAGAGCTGAGCGTAGTCCAAGCAGGACAGTGGGGAGTTCTTCGACCCATTTATCTTGATCGCACAGTCGCGCCATAAGAGCTGCCTTTAAACATCGATGCCAACGTTCGATTTTGCCGTTACTCTGAGGGTGGTATGCTGTTGTGCGCACTCTTTCAATACCAAGTAATTTAGTCAAGAGAAAAGCTCGCTTTCAAATTGGCGGCCTTGGTCGGTTGTTATAGTTAAAGGGCATCCAAAACGTGCGATCCATGCTTCGTATATAGTTTTAGCCACAGTTTCAGCGGTCATGTCTCGAATGGGTACCGCTTCCGGCCAATGCGTTGTCCTGTCTATAATCGTTAGTAAATACCGGTGTCCGGCCGATGACGTACTCAGAGGTCCAACGAGATCTGTATGTATATGTTGGAAGCGAGCGCTCGGTGTGAAAACTCCGACGTTGCTGTAGGTATGACGCTGAATTTTCGATTGTTGGCATTGAATACAGGCTTTTGCCCAATTGCCGACGTCTTTGTTCATAGATGGCCAAAAATATCTCTCTTGAATCATCTTTCTAGTGGTCCTGATGCCTGGGTGACTTATATTGTGTACGACTTCAAAAGCTGTGCGACGTAAACCTTCGGGTATGTAAGGTCTAATTGCCGATATTGAAACTTCGCAATAAATTGGCTCTGATGAATTAGGCAAGACGATTCTCTTTAATTCAATATTCTTTTTTAATAATAAATGCTTAATAGACCTGTCATTTTGTTGTAATTCAGCAAGTTTGTTATATTCGAACACAGATGGCGTAGCGATAGTCTCAATGCGTGACAATGCATCCGCAACCACATTATCTTGGCCACTTACGTGCCTGATGTCGCTGGTAAATTCGCTAATGAAAGATAGTTGTCTGGAACGGCGAGGAGTTTCTGACTCAGATGACGTTTTCATAAGTGCGTATGTCAGCGGCTTATGGTCCGTGAAAATTATTAACTCGCGGCCTTCGAACATTTTTCTAAAATGTTTTACAGACATATATATTGACAATAGTTCTCTATCGAACGTGCTATATTTTTGCTGGGCACTTGAAAATCTTTTTGAAAAATATCCTAAAGGCTGCCATTTATTGTTTACACGCTGTTGAAGTACGCTTCCTGCACTCTGGTCGCTGGCGTCGCAGAAAAGAGCTATAGGAGCGCTGTGAGAAGGGTGGGCTAACATTACCGCGTTGTTTATAGCTTTCTTACAAGCTTCAAATGCCTCATCTGCTTCAGGGTTCCACTGTATGATAGTTTTGTCACGCTTCTTACAGTTGTGCAAAAATACGTTTAATGGCGTTTGAATTTTTGCTGCGTTGGGAATACTGTCATGGTAAAAGTTGACCATTCCAAGAAAACGACGTAGTTGTTCGATGTTTTCAGGTTTCGGGTAACTGTTAATAATTTGAATTTTGTCATCCGGTGGTTTAATTCCATGAGGTGTTACTGTATAGCCGAGAAACTTGACACATTCTTTGCCCAGCACGCATTTCGAGGGATTGATCGTGACACCGTATTCGTTCAGCCGTTGTAGGACTGTCCGGAGGTGATCTTCGTGAGTTTTTTCATCCTTAGATGCAATAATAATATCGTCGATAAATGGAAACACGTAATCTAAACCAGCAAGTACTTGGTGAATAAATCTTTGAAAAGTCTGTCCAGCGTTTTTTAAACCTTCTCTCATCATTGGAAACTCGAAAAGACCAAATGGCGTAATTATAGCGGTTTTTTCGATATGATTTTTGTACATAGGTATCTGTTGGTACGCCCGATTCAAGTCAATAGTACTGAAAATACTCATACCGTGAAGTTGGTAGGTAAAATCCCTTAGTCGAGGAACAGGGTAGCGATCGGGTTTCGTGGCAGAATTCAAACGTCTATAATCTCCGCAGACTCGTATATCGCCGTTTTTCTTAGGCACAACGTGGAGTGGACTTGCCCAGGGACTCTTGCTAGGTCACAGAACACCCCACTAGAAGCCAAATGCAAGCGATATTGTTCGAGACGCAAATCACCAATCCTTGCGGGGTGAGGCGGGCGCGCACGGTGCTGCCATTGGTCGTTTCAAATAATGGCGCGCCTTTATGATTAGCAGTAGGGATGGGAATGGGACATGTCTATTATAGACAATGGTACCGGTACCAGTACTGTGGTGAATTTGTTTTGCAACAAATTATAATATTATAATTAAATTATAATAAGGCCTAGTTACCCTTCGGGTTGGAAGGTCAGATGGCAGTCGCTTTCATAAAACTAGTGCCTACGCCAAATCTTGGTAGTAGTTTCCAAAGCGGACCCCAGGCTCCCATGAGCCGTGGCGAATGCCGATGCCGGGATAACGCAAGGAGGATGATAATTGTGATAGCATCTCAATAAAAATCATTCTAGTAACTAATAACTAAACTGTGCATTTTTACTTACGTTTACTAAGTTAAATAACCAACTAAATATTCTAAACTAATCAATGAACTAAATACCACTACAGACTCTACAGATTCTAGATAATTATTCACTATTACAAATCTGCTTTCTTTTATATTTCATAAAATGGTAGCACATGGTACGAACGGCAGTACGAAGTTCCCGCAACAGACATAAACTAACATGGCCCCATGCCTAGTCGTTTACGTGAAAGGGATAGCATATCACATTGTTAACTCGGTAAAGAGGGATGGACGCGCCTCGGCGCCGCTCAGCACAACCATATTGACCAGTATAAATGAACTCCGCGGACAATAAACAATATTCAACAAAATAATTAATTTGACTTAACTGTGGAATGTTGTTCCATCTTTTTTACATGTAGAAGTGTTAGAAGACTTGCCACACCACTTTATGCTGTAAGAGACCATTGTTTGCAACCAAAATTGATTATTTAAGATTTTTTCCCGAGCGGACACGGACACTGTTAGCGGGTCGTATACTTGGGCGCTACTGATCGGTGTCGCACGCGTTCAAACTTTTATAAACCTGATTTGTCGTATGCTTGGTGACCGCGAGTCGCCCTGTAAGGGCCATCTTGTTGTATTGATCTGTGTGCTAGGTCGACACAACTGTTGCTCTACCATTTGATCAAATTCCTTTTTGACGGCGAGGTACCGGTGTGGCGGTAGCGGGCGCGGGCGCGCATGTACAGGAGCTCCAGTGGTTTCGATGTAGTGCTCGACGTTGTGCTTAGGAGCACCCTTCATCGAGGAAGGCCTTATAATATCGGGAAATTCGTTGAGAATGTGATGATATTTTTGTTCGAGATCAATGCTACAGATTGTCGGCTGCGAAGTCTTGCACATTGGTGTTCTAACAGCTAGGTTGGTTTTCTTGTCAATCAGACACCTTCCGTCAAGGTCGACGAGCAGTTGGTGATGCTTTAGGAAATCAGCGCCGATGATTGGCTTACTGACTGCTGCGATAATAAACTTCCATCGAAAAGAGCGTTTCAAGTTGAAATCTAAATCCAATATTCTCTCACCGAACGTTGGTATTATACTGCTGTTTGCTGCATAAAGATTGAAGGAGGTAGGTTGCCCACGAAATCCTCTAGGTTTTGGTACGACAGATATGTTTGCGCCAGTGTCGATAAGAAATTTAATTTTGGTATCTTGATCAGTAACAAACAGGCGGTGTGAAGTGTCCAGTACGCTAGTTTCCGCCTCAGCTAGCGCAGGCACTAGTTTTCCTTATTATTGCTCATCTTAAAATCGCAAGGGATGGTGCACTTATACGCTGCGCTGCCAAACCTTCTGTGATAAAAACAAATATTGCTCGAAGAATGTTGGACGTTTTGAAAATTATTGCGAGTGCGAGGATACGAACGATCAAATCTTGAAGCGTTGAATTTCGTAGCTGGATATCGACGGTACTGTTTTTGTTGAATCTTAATTTCGGCCATTTCACGAACAAGATAATCCAGCTTGTCTTCGAGCGTTTTCTGCGGCGGAAGAGCTTCACTAGTTGTCGTAGAAGTAGATGGCTGTGTAGAAATCGTAGATATTTCTTTACGTGTCTGTTCTAAAATTTTATCTGCCATCAGTGCTATGTCATTTAGATTTACATCTTTCATAAAAGTATCGCTCGTGGCGATGACGGATCGAACGGACAGGGGCAGGTGGTTGGACCACAGGATGCGGAGAGCTGTATCGGAGACGTTGCTGCCAGCAAGGGTTTTCATGCGACGTAGTAATTGAGATGGTTTTAGATCACCAAGCTCCATTTCGGATAAAAGGCGTTGCAGACTACGTTCTTTAGATTCCTCGTAGACGGCAATCAATCGGTTTTTCAAAGCTTCATACTTCTTAGCTTCAGGTGGGTTTAATAAAATGTCGCTTACTTCGTCCAAATCCTGACGTTCTAGTTTTGCTATAGCGAGTTCGTACATTGCTTGGTCACCTTTCTTCAGAGGGGCGACGATAGATTCGAATTGCACGAACCAAAGTCGTATTTTGTCACGCCATATTGGCGGAATACGAATGTTGGTTGCGATACCCGAGAGTTCTTGAGTCGACGTCGGAACTCCAGGTTCAAACTTTTCAGCTGATTCGTTGTCTGAAGACATGTTTTGAGAAGGCTGGGTGCTGCTCTGAATGCGGGGTCACCACTTTAAGGCCCTAAATTAAAACCTCTATTTAAATTAGCAATTGAGCATTTATTTTACAATGACAAAATTAGAATAATAACTGTCGCGCAGACTTTTCTCACTCCGCGCAGACAATCCTGCGCGATGATATGCGCAGCGGCTACAAGTACTTTAAAAGTGGCTGACAGTTCTGTCACAGTATAATAAAGAGTACTATCGTAGTTCTGTTTACCATAAACTACCTACGTAATTTGGGCGGATAATAAGCTTGACATGTCACGTACTTATTGGTTTGCCACAAACTCGATTGTGGCTGCGGCGGAAAAGTGAAACTATGACAAAGACAAAAAACAACATTTTGCTCTATCTCACTCTTATTAGAACTTGCATGTGGCCATCTCGTTCGCTAGTGGTATTATTATTTGGCTGTCAAGTCTATAGGATCATTCGTCTAAATTTCCAACATTCCTAAAAAATGCCGTGTAGAGTGAACTTTCTGTAGCTGTATTCTAAGCAAGACTTGTCACTAGGAACGTCCACTGTCGGGCGACATATAATATGCACTTCCACGGTAAGTTTTATTATGTATTAACTGACTTCAAATTATTTCCATCTTTTCGAACTAGAGATGGGTAGGGGTGAGTAAATACTGAGTATTTACCCGTAATTTACTCAAAGCACCGAGTAAATACTCGTATTTACTCATTTGGGTGAGTAGAAACTGTTACCTAAAAATAATTTAAAAAACCGGCCAAGAGCGTGTCGGGCCACGCTCAGTGTAGGGTTCCGTAGTTTTATGTATTTTTCTCAAAAACTATTGAACCTATCAAGTTCAAAACATTTTCCTAGAAAGTCTTTATAAAGTTCTACTTTTGTGATATTTTTTAAACATATGGTTCAAAAGTTAGAGGGGGGGGACACACTTTTTTTTCTTTAGGAGCGATTATTTCCGAAAATATTAATATTATCAAAAAACGATTTTAGTAAACCCTTATTCATTTTTAAATACCTATCCAACAATATATCACACGTTGGGGTTGGAATGAAAAAAATATCTGTCCCGACTTTACATGTAGGGGGGGTACCCCAATAAAACATTTTTTTCCATTTTTTATATTTGCACTTTGTCGGCGTGATTGATATACATATTTGTACCAAATTTCAGCTTTCTAGTGCTAACGGTTACTGAGATTATCCGCGGACGGACGGACGGACGGACGGACAGACGGACAGACAGACATGGCGAAACTATAAGGGTTCCTAGTTGACTACGGAACCCTAAAAATGAGATTTAAGTACTTAGTCGTGTTTATTTTAACTGTGTGGACATGTTTAAATGAGATTTATATTATTAGAAGCTTATGGCCCCGTGAGTCTTAGTTTGTCGAAAAAGAGGTAATCATTGTGAGAAAAAAATAGTGATAATGTTTAGTTAGCAGTTTTGTTTTAAAATAGCAGGTATTTACAGTAAAAGTATGAGACTTAAATTAAATTGATGTTCTAGATAACGGCATGACGTTCGGGAGTGATTGTTAATGTGGCACTTACGACCTTTTATTAAGGGTTTTCTAAAGAAAACTCAAAAATGGCTCAGCTGATGACGTTTAAAGTACTAGTTTTGTGTTTTGTATTATATAAGCAATAATTTGACGGTTTCTGGATATTTTTCCAACAACGAATTCGAAAGTTATAAAGGTATAAACATTATTTCGGCCTTAATTATCGTTTTATTCCAAAACTGTTCATATTATTAAAAAACTTTTTTAGAAACATTTAATTAATTTTTAAAGACTCAGATGATGTACACTGGTAATTTCTGAATTTTGTTTTTGTGAAAAATAGTTACATGTATGGAGAGCACGTCCTTAAAATAAAATTCATATAAATTTGATTACTTAACTTAGTAGCCGATAACAAAATACACCAATATTTCTAATTTGTATTTCCATTTCAGCACGCTAAATAGTTTATACCCACCAATTTGAGTAAAAACGAGTAAATACGGGTATTTTGAGTAAATACTGAGTATTTACTCGATATTTACTCTTGAGTATTTACTCACTACCCATCTCTAATTCGAACACATGAATATCATGGTCTAGGCGTATTAGTAATAATGACGAATGTTAGCCGACCTAAGTTGAAGTCCCGGGTTCGTTTCTTATTCTTCTAAATTGATTTCTTTCAACCCCTATTTGCCAAGAGTGGCAAAAAATCCAAATTGTGACATTGCAGTGACAGGTTGCCAGCCTCTCGCCTACGCCACAATTTAACCCATATCCCACAGTCGACTTCTACGACACCCACGGGAAGAAAGGGGTTGGTGAAATTCTTAACCCGTCACCACATAGTAAACTTTTTTTTTAATTGTACTTAAATTGCTGTTTCAATTTATTTTATGTATGGGTTTTTAAGTATACGACCTACTAAAAACCCAAATTATTTGATTTATTTCCTAATCCCAATAAGGCCTAGTTACCCTTTGGGTTGGAAGGTCAGATGGCAGTTACTTTCGTAGAACTAGTGCCTACGCTAAATCTTGGGATTAGTTGTCAAAGCGAACTCCAGGCTTCCATGAGCCGTGACTAGTGCCGGGATAATGCAAGGAAGATGATGATTTGATACGTTTCCTACTTAATTGCGTTTTTAGAAAAGTATTTGATTTTACACGTGTCGATACTCAGTTGGCAGGCGCTGGAGTATCGATCCAGTCAGCCAAGTTTCCTACTTAATTGCGTTTTTAGAAAAGTATTTGATTTTAGGTACACGTTTACCACTTTTACCACTTTTCGACCTCATGTGTTTCAAATAGAGTCGAAAAGTGGTAAACCACTTTTTTGGCTGACTGTACTACGTACCCACAGTCAAGTATACATTTAAAAAGTGATCAGACGAAGGTAAAATTGGGATGAGCCAGGTTAATCAAGTTACAAAGTAATCTGGAACCGACACATGAAGGATACGAATATAATTAGATCGTGTGGTTTGCGATCGGCTCATGTTTCATTCTGTTCGATTGGGTACAAGTTGTTGATAGGGGTTACACATTTTTTGTCGCCCGTTTAGCCACAGTCCCATCAAAAGCGAGAAAGCGATAGCCATCAGCGATAGAACCGAACAAAAGATAGAAGCGATAAGCGATATAAGCGATAGAAACAACACTCCCGTGTCAATGAGTAAGTCCCGAAAAGTGTGTTCATTTGGATCACGTCTCCGATTTTAATAAAATTGGTAGGCTGATTCCATGACCCACTAGGTTTCCCAAAATGTCCTATATAGTTTGTATGAAACCTTCCTTTTTTGTAACCAGATTTCTATACGTTTTCGGTAACAAAAAATGAAAGTTTCATACAATCAACCTAGGACATTTTGGAAACCTAGTGGATCTTCCTCAGCATCATGGACTCTATCAGCCTACCAATTTTTATCCAAATCGGAGACGTGATCCAAATGTACAAACTTTTCGGGAATTGCTGCAATAAGAGAGAGAGCGAGCGATTTATAATTCATCTCGCTCGCGCTATCATCCCGTCTCTTTTGTTTACACAGCATTTGGCGGGACCAGTGCCTTACCCTGAGAGCCGATGTTTAAATCTTATTCGAAACATGTTGCCACGCCTTAGTAGAGGGCATGAGTACTAAAATATTTGAGTTTTAAGAACACGTTTGTACTGGTTGCAAAGTAAAATAAGTAAATAATTATAAAATACGACATAGACATTAGAATCGAGCGGATTTTGTGATTTGTTCATTCTACGCAGCTATTAATTGTAACAACCAGTAAACGGCGATAAAGAATGCACATCGGTTTTTGGAAAGAGACAATTCACGTCACATAAGAAAGAAAGAGCCAACGCTGTGAAGACGAAAAACCGATGTGCAACTATCGGCGGGTCCTGTACTGCGCTATAGTCCGGTAATCATTAGAATACATACATAATATTGTATTAGAGTACGGTAAACATTTGAATAAGTGTTCCACCAGCTGTCAGCATTACGCATGTACGCGACATGCAATCGATTTTCGAATGCGTGAGTGAACGGCTGAGTGAATGATTAGACCGAGAGCTTTTAGCCGACGGGAATGTGTCACACCGTGATGTCTCCGAGAAGAGACAGTAAAGCTAGGTTTACACGGGCTTAGTATTTGTCATTGGTATTAGCGAATAGGGGCTTGTCAGCAAAGTGACAAGTGGCAAGTAGCCGTCTACATATGGGTATTAGAGAAAAGTATTAGTTACAAGATATTGGCATAGTAATGAAGTAAACTAATCACTGCAGTAGTTGAACTTCACTTGTCAGTTTTGTTTACATCACTTGTAAAGTGGCAAGTACTAGTATTTTTTGGCGGGGTGATAAATAATTGTTGCTTAGTCAATAGAACCGACTTCTATTCAGTTGCACTCGCAGTTGCACTAATACTAAGCACTTGTACAATGTGTTTACACGCATGTGACAAGTACACTAAGCATTAGCTACTAAGCCCGCTGTAATCCCAGCGTAAGAGCACAATCTCTCAGTGGCCTATTGAAGTGAAACTTCTAATGTGACTTGCAAAAGTTTGTTGTGTTTTAACCGACTTCAAAAAAAGGAGGAGGTTCTCAATTCGACTGAATGTTTATTTTTTTGTGTTGTTACTCGATATCTCCGAGAATCGTAACCGACTTTCAATTTTTTTTTTAATCGAACGGCCGACGACAAAAATAATTGATTCTCTTATAATTTGGATGTTTAGATTATTGCAATCCGATAAGAAATCTGAATTCAAAGACTTATTATTTTTTGCTTTTTAATTTTTCCGTGTTTTCTAACGCGCTTATTTTTGAAGGCGGTTTTTTTAAACGTTTATTTTAATTTTTATTATTTTTCTTCTGGTTGCCCCCAGGGTGCGTAGCCGAATGGCACAAACGCTCACGAAACGCTCACGAAACAAAACACTCGTAGATATCTATCTCTATCGCTCGTGCGTATTGGAGCGACAGAGCCAGACTACCTTTCGCGGCGTTTCGTTTTCGTTTCGCGTTGTAGAAATGCCATTCGGCTAGAAATCGGCATTCGGGCATTCGGCGAGCTCGCCATCGATAGGGCGCTCATCCACACACCTTGCAACCTACATGGTCGCGCACCGTGCGGTTTCAGAGGAATTTCCTCCCACGAACGCTCCGGCTGTGGAATGAGCTCCCTGTCGAGGTATTCCCGATGAACTACAGTATGGGGTTCTTCAAAAAAGGAGTGTACAAGTTTCTAATGGGTCGGCAACGCTCACGTGACACCCCTTGAGTTGCGGGCGTCCATAGGTTACGGTGACCACTTTCCATCAGGCGGGCCGTATACCTGTTTGCCACCGACGTGGTATATAAAAAAAAAAGAAATACAGGTATCACAATTATGTAACGAAGTTTCACTTCTTTCGCGCGGAGGGACTCCACGCACTATTTTTTATTTCATAATAGTGAAAATTGGCGCCCGACAGTGACACTTCGCCGTTCATCGCCTGTTCAACAAGGAAATTTTTCTTTGGGACTTTGGTTTTGGCACTTTGTCTGTATTCACAGCTATGTTGTTGACTGTACGAACAAACTGCACCTTAATAAAATTATTTGAATGACCTCCTTCGGTGTGTGGGCCTGCCTATGTTACTGACCTGCCTATGTTTTGCCCATGTGGTTACGGGTTAAGAATATCACCACCTCGTTTCTTCCCGTGGGTGTCGTAGAGGTCGACAGTGGGATATGGGTTAAACTGTGACGTAGCGTAGGCGAGAGGCTGGCTTCCTGTCACTGCAATGTTAGAGTTGCGTTTTCTTTCAATACCTTTTTGCCGAGACTTCCGGTTGGGACGCCATCATAGCGGTTTCGTGTCGTGAATAATTTATTTTTCTTTTACTCATTAATGTTGTTTAAAGTGTAATATTGATAGCTTATTATGCAGTAAACTAATGGTGTAGTGAGAAGCTGATGAAGAATTGTTCTCGAAACGCGTTTAGCCTCTTTTTTGTCGTAAACGGCCGGTAGTCCACGTGCTCTTGTAAAATCTAGCTATCAATTTACAAGTGCTAAGTCACCGTACAATGTCGTAATTACATACATACACCTGTATCCCGTAAAGGGGTAGGCAGAGCACATGAAACCACTAAAGCTTCAGGGCCACTCTTGGCAAATAAGGGGTTAGAAGAAAACGAAACTGTGGCATTGCAGTGAAAGGTTGCCAGCCTCTCGCCTACACCACAATTTAACCCATATCCCATAGTCGCCTTCTACGACACCCACGGGAAGAAAGGGGGTGGTGAAATTCTTAACCCGTCACCACACAGGCAATACCGTACAAAATAGGTATAGGTCGTAATTGCCGTACAAAAATTACTAATATTAGCTCATATCACCTTGACACTGGCGAAATAGTCCCAATGGACTGAAGCCATTTAATTTTAAAAACTGAACTGAACCTTTTTGCCAAAGAGTGGCTGAAACTTGAGTAGTTCATGTGTTCTGCCTACCGCTTTATGGGATATAATTATGCGTGATTGTATGCATGTATGTATGTTTGTTGCTGATGTATGGTGTAAAAAATAAATAGTTTGTTTTTAAACACACTGTTTATTATTTATTTATGAAATAGGCAGCAAACGAGCAGACGAGCCGCCTGATGGTAAGCAGTCATCGCCGCCCATGGACATAAGCAACATCAGGGGAGCCACTTATGCGTTGCCGACCTTTGAGAACCCTAAATACCTGCTTCTTGAAGAACCCCATGTCATAGCGCAAGGGAAACACCTGTGTAGTATAAGTTCTGTATACATTGTGGAAAAGAGATCATCAACGTAAAATTGATAGGAATGTGGACCTTAGTATTGATACGCTCATTTTCGGCTGGTATAAGCCATGTAACAAAGTTTAGGTTAAAATATCATTCAATTTCGATACGGTGTAACAAAGGTCTTTAACTCGCTAATACGATGCGTGGTTGAATCTTGAGATGTTCCACATACATTTGAATATATTCACACATGTATGTCTCCCATTAGAGTGGTTTCTGTAATTTACAATGTGCATGCATTCAATTGAAAAAGTCATGATGGCTGAAATTGATAAATTGACAGTTATCTACAAAAGCTTGTAGAATGTATGCATATGCAAATTATGCAATGTAATAAACTTAATATTTTTCCAAAAGGCACTTCATAATTTAGTAATAAAACCTTACACTTTAAGTTCTCGCGCTTTGTACACATATTTAAATAAACAAATAACATTAACTAAATAAACATTAATGGGAAATAAACATTAACGAAAAGCGGGTAGATTATATTTATTTGTCTACCCCGTACATTTATATAAATTAATATCGGGTAGTTTTGTGGTGTTTACATCTCCGGTGACACTTTGCTGGGACGTCAGTCTTCTGCGACCACGGCCAGTGCAGCCTGGCCGAAACGGTGGGGAAAAACGTAAAATACTTACTTAATGTTAATTAATCGCGTTTGACCTGTAGGTATGTGACTTTAAATCCATACTAATATTATAAATGAGAAAGTGTGTGTGTCTGTTTGTTTGACCGTCTTTCACTGCAAAACGGAGCGACAAATTGACATGATTTTTTAAGTGGAGGTAGTTGAAGGGACGGAGAGTGACATAGGCTACTTTTTGTCTCTTTCTAACGCGAGCGAAGCCGCCGGAAAACGCTAGTATTTTTATAAAAGGCACTTATAATTTGATACCCTACTTGTAACCTCGAAGGTAATAAAACCCTAATTTGTTTATTTAACTTGATTTAACACTGTAATTATTTTTAACCACTTCACAAACCAAATATCTATTTACCTATGTCAAAAACGGCACTCAAGTAAACACTGTTAAAAAAAAATAGGTACCTAGGTCACATCTCGGACACTGGCGATCAAATATATGAAAGAGGCGCGTTCCTAGCACACATTCTAAACTCGTGTAGGTGAACGCGTACCATGCTTGTATGAGTGTGATATGACAGGTCGACTGTTCGCGTTTCTGACAGGCGGTACCTGTGAGGTAACCGAGAGGACTCGGCACTTACAGCGGGGAGCGGAAGTGGCCAAACTGTACGCTAGTACTCTTTATTATACTGTGCCTAGGTTGTTAAACCTTTTTCATATTCATTGTCCCTGCCACTCACGGAAGCACTCAATACGCCCAATAAGCCCAAAAACAAAAATCAAAGCCGAGTAAGGCCGTCAGTTTACGCGTGTTAATATTTATCAGCACAGCCTTGGCTTAGCCACAGTGACAAACGTTAACGATAAATAACGATCGAAACGCAATCTGGCTCTGTCGCGGCTACAGGGGGGTTATACCATCTCTACCTCTTCTCTACAGCCAAAGACATAATAACTCCATATAGACGGATAAAGTCTAAGAAAAAAACGTACCTCAAAGCCCTAGAGAAAAAGGTACGGTGGCCTAGATGGCGTTACACCTTTGGGGGACGCTCGGCTAGATGGCGCTAATATTAATATTTGACATTTTAACACATATCATGCTAAGAATATGGGCCAAATTGTCAAGACTTTGATCCAATTTTTTGATAATCTAACTGACGGACTAAATAGTTTTTTTTAGTCGTCTCGCCTATTGATTGAAATATGACAATATTTGCTAATCAAGGCGGGCAATATCCCTGGCTGGCTGGCTAGACTTTAATCGAAAACGCTGCTCAAACCGTTTGAGCTATATCAAAACAATGTATGGCGAAATTGTGTCTCTCTCATAGATCTACAAAAAAGTCCCAGATGGCATTTGTCTATCTCTTACGGATAATTTACTGTAACTATTTTTATGATGCGTAACCGGGGCGGGCCGCTAGTGAATAGGCTAGTTTCCTATACTTAAAATGAAATATTTTACGCAGTGCACGAAATAAAGCACCACATAATTAGAAGAAAAATATGGATTAGTTATTTTTAAACATAATTTCTATTTAATAAGTCAAAGAGAAAGATATTAAGTAAATGAATTGACCGTGACGTCACTCCTCAGTATTTCATAGTAATTCCATACTAACAAATCGTTTTGACAGTTAATAAAAAGAAGCTGATTTGACTAGTAGGAAACTAGCCTATTAGACGTACTAATCGCCGTTCAGTTTAGGTTTGAGAGAGAGGGAGCTATGTAACTGATATATCGATGTCCCTTTCTCTCGGCCTACGCTGAGCCCTGCAGAAGAGAGAAAGAGCTAGACGACACGCTTACGAATCGTAAACGGTTGTGATTCTGGCGCGCAACCCTGGAAATAATTCAACATGCACTCGCGCGGTAAGTGCCAACCCTATGGTAATACTTTAAAAGAACTCGAGTTTATTTACAGACGAATATACACTCAAAGTAGTAGGCGATGAGGTTGGAAATGGATAGGAGGGCTGGAGGTACTTTGGGCGTTTTGTAATGGGGAGAGAATTTCTTTCAGTCGTCTCTTATGCTGCGTTTGAATATGGATTTAGGTGGATTACGAGTTGGCTTGTGCAAGTTGGGATTCTACAATTTATTTTGAGCGTCCAATCAGGCCTCAAACTAATACTGTACATTAAGAATATACATACTAATTTTAAGATGAAAGGTACTATCAGCTGCAAAAATGCATGGAGAAATTATGAATGAATTCATTGACAAATTCGCCTTTTGCAGCTGATAGTACTTGGAACTTTTAATCAATCAAGTGAATACTGTAAAAAATACATTGTCTTTTTGTCCCTTTCACAAAATAAAAAGGCATTAGTAAACTAATACTTTGCTCCAATAATAATGCCTAATACCTAGGTACAGTCACCGGCATAAATGGACGTAGTTATTGTCATTAAGTTTTAGACCTTGTATGAAAAACACAACATAAGTCTTTCATTTCAATGACAATTTCAGATGGATTGGAACGTTTCTGCGTAACTACGTCCAAATAAATGATGATTTCTTTTCTGTACCTAGTCGCTTTTAATCGTTTGACAATTTTGTATGACATTTCAAACAAGACGTTATGTAACGAGGTATAGAAATCATTACATATTTATGCGGGTGACTGTACGCTTGCGCTCAACGCGCGTTGAACGCTTGTCATCTGAACCTGCCCCTGTAGAATACGTTTTTGAACAAATGATTTGACTAAATACTCAATCTTCGGTCGAGTAACCAGCTCAGTGTAAACGCGGCTTGTTTATCCGTAACGCGCTGAATCCGTCCCAAAACCCGCGAATGGATCGCAGCTCTGTAGAGTGCGGTTTAAAAATCTAGCCTCTTACGAGTTCTGGTTATGATTTGAGACGCTTTTACTTATTTTGACAATTGAGAAGTAGAAATTGAGGTGAGTTGAGACGAGTTTTCTAAAAGATATCGGTTTGCGTACCTATAATGTTGGGTGTTTGGCATTTTGACTAATCGCTTATACTCCGTTCTTTGTCTGTCATTCTATGTATGTATATTAGTGAGCTACAGAGAGAGTCAGATATTCTAAATGATCACTGTGGTATAATGCCAGTCTGTGAGTGTCGTAATAGTAGATTGTGTCACAAAGCAATTAGTAGGGTAAACGCAGCTATTAACGCTCCATCGAAAATCGGAAGGTATTACCGATCTAATAAGTAATTCGGCATTTATCCGTTGCCACTAGTAACGTGAGGGTAGGTAGGTTATTTTCTAAAAGCGTTTATTTCTTGAGTATAGGGTAGTGTTACATTAGTTTGAGTGGTAGTTCGAGAAATCATAATAATACGTCAATCAAGTCGTGGGTACCGAAGAAGAAGGACATTCCATACTGGCGCTTGCACTTTCAAGTAAGGATTTGACTTATCTGGCTAAGACGTATATGTTAACAATTGACTATTTTACATTTACTTTTGTTGTTAATTATATTCAGTCATTTATAAATTATAGATTGGTTATCACGATTTGTTAAAAAACATCCATTAACATACATAAAACATGAAATTAAATTTGGGCGGTGATAGCTTCATCAGTTTTAGTAGTAGCAGCTATCAACGACCCATAGGTCGGTAATGACTATAACGTCATGTTAAGTTTTTTCTTTCTTTTACAATATTATTCTTTAGAAACATAAGTATGTTTATAGATTATTTGAGACCCAAATAATAGTTTCTTTCAAAAAGCTATTAACGACATACACATTTGTACTTAGTTTTCTTCTTTTGACGTTGTAAAGTTTACTAAAATAACAATATTTTTGGAAAACGGATATTGTGTAAGACATTGTTTATGAAGGAGTTTTACCCATAAAAACTGATTTTATGTCAAAAATTTTGAATATCACGTAATAACAAAGTGTTTAGTAGCCACAACAATAATAAAATAACAATAATAATGTTGTTTAATATGGGTCGGTCATACATTTTACGTTAGTGCTTACATATTCTTTCAACGACTCATAGAAATCGCTATTACAAACCATGAGAAGGTATGACCGATCGTTCCTAAATAAGTAGGTTATAATATTAAGGATATTATTAAAGCCATACAATTATTACAAACATACAAGTTTTAACAAAAATGTGGCTTTGGTACCAAGAAGAGTTGCCTAATACAGCCACTTGGGTTGTGCCTCTCTTGCAGCACTGTAGGAAAAAATATCACGACAAAAGTTAAATTTGTTTTACAAGGGGGCAAATTTGTTGTTTAACCGCACGTACAAATATTGATACCTACTATCTAATAATGATACTCGAGCAAGCTAAAGACTTCAATATTGATCCATGAGCGTAGCGAGTAGTTCAGAATGTAGCATCTGAGGGTTGCGAGGATTTCAAGATACGAAGGTTAAACAAACTTTTAAAATTTTTAAAATAACACAATATATAATTGTTTTGATTTGTGATTTCATTTTGTTTTATTTCTTAGTGGGCATGATAGACGTGAAAAATGTTATATGAATAGGTACAAAAGTAGGTAGGAATAGGTACAATAGAAATGAATCTTCGATGACAATGCCTGAACATGTTTTTAATAAATTACCCGTTACCTGTGGACTATGCCACTATACTAGGTGTTGCTGTACTGTGTACTCGCTGGGCGTTCAGGTAATTACTCATACTTATAACACAATCGGTAATAGCTGCTTAAAAATCGTTGATAGCTTCATATGCATTTTTATGGGTCGCTAATGGTAGCAATCGACTCAGTAATTTAAAAATAGTTTTTTAATATCATAATGTTTAATTTGAGTACAAGTAACACAATATTTACCTTTTTTAATTATCATAGTATCACATATAATAGGAAAATAAAATGTTTGAACAACGTGTATACTTAATAATTAGACCCGATTGTAAAATTGCCTTAAGGGGGGCGTTAATAGCTGCGTTTACCCTAATGTTTTCACAATGAACGAACCAAAGAATTTAACACTTACTTATTAGTTTAAAAAACGGTGAAAAAAACCACAGTCTAAAATTGAACGCAAATCACCAATCCTTGCGGGCGTAGCCGAATGGCACAAACGCTCACAAAACGAAACGCTAGTAGATATCTATCTCTATCGCTTTTGCATATTAGCGCGACAGAGCCAGACTACCTTTCGCTGCGTTTCGTTTTCATTTCGCGTCGGAGAAATGCCATTCGACTACGGGGCCACGAAAGTTCAGTTTTTGATCCTACTACATTGAAAACGGTGCCCTTTCCAAATATATAGGTAATGTGAAAATGATGTTTTGACCCTGTGTAGTTCTAGCTTGAGCTTGAATTTGCTAGAAATGGTAATACCTATGCTCAGGGAAAATAGAACAAGGAGGGGAAGGTTGCGATCATTGGACCGGCGCCTTGATTGGACCACTTTCAAAATTTAATCGACTCTGGGCCAAAGAAGGCCTATGAAAACTTCTTTACCGTTTTTCTCTAAATTTATTATAGGTACTAACTTTATTGTGAATAAGGCAATTCATAAATACATGTCAAAAATGAAAACCTATATTATAAAATTATAAAATCTATAAATTACAGATCAGCGAAGTTAAGTGGTCCAATGACAGCAACCTTCCCCTACCTATAATTTACCTACCTATATTTGGTCTACGGTAAACTCTACTTTCACGAAAAAAAATGTACATTTACTACACTTTTCGTGGATTACATCACATTACAGCCTGAAAACCTACAATGCGTTTATTTACCCAAGAATACGGAATGAAGAATGAATCGCGGCCATTTGTCAACCTTCCCCGCTATTTATTTGATTTGTGGCTAATTTAAACATTACCTGTAATAACGACGAATCCCCGGTCTACATGGCTAGGCGACAAAAAAGACGTGTCTACAAGATGTTTTTAAATATTAGATAGGCATATTTATTGGTTGTCTATTGTTTGCCCGACAGTCATTTAACATAATATTCATTTGCCCGAATCTAACTTGCCTGAATTTCATTTGCCCGAATGATTTGTTTACCATAAAAATCATATGACATACTCGTTGTTTATCCGAATATTACCTTCCATAATCATACAATGCCATACTATTTGTTAGCCATATTATTAAGTGCAATAATATGGTTTCATAGAATATTCAAACGCCATAAGCAATTATTGCCATATTAATTGTTGCCCATATTATTACCTAACCTAACCTACTTTCTGATAGCAGTTTCATTTTCCAGGGGTCACAGTTCTAACCTAACCTAACCTACTTTTCCAGCAGTTTCATTCTCCAGGGGGTCACAGTTCTAACCTAACCTAACCATACTTTCTTATAGCAGTTTCATTTTCCAGGGGGTCGCAGTTCTAACCTAACCTAACCTACTGTCTGATAGTATTTTCATTTTCCGGGGGTCACAGTTCTAACCTAACCTAACCTACTTTTCAAGCAGTTTCCTTTTCTAGAGGTTCACAGTTCTAACCTAACCTAACCTACTTTCTGATAGCAGTTTCATTTTCCAGGGGGTCACAGTTCTAACCTAACCTAACCTACTTTCTGATAGCAGTTTCATTCTCTAGTCCTTCTAGTACCTATTATAGTAGTTTTCGATTCTGCCAAAGCACATTATGGAAATTGACTTTTCTGGACGCTAATTTGTATGACAAATGATGGTATGGAATGTGGTAATTACGGATTTCGATGATTCTGACAAATGACATTATGGAAACTGACTTTATGGGAAACAAAGTTTCTGGCACTAGATTAATATAGTAAACAATGATTATGGCATAAGATGTTATGAGAAACAATATTATGATTGTTGAATAGGATGGCAAATAAAATTATGGCAAATGAAATTCTGGCAAATGGGGGTATCCCATATTTATTCGCAGGAGGTTTCAGAGCGGTAACATAAGCCTGGCCCAGTAGCCGAAACGCCACCGAAACGCCGCAGAAATTTAGTTTGGCTCTTTCGCGCTAATACGCAAGAGCGATAGAGATGGAAAGCTACGAAAGAGATATTATCGTGAGCGTTTCATAAACGAAATGTTCTTTAATATGATATTTACCAGTTGCTTTTCAGTGTAAATCTACCGGGATATAATTTATTTTACAGTGAATATTAATTGCATGTAAAAATACGCAAACGAGTAAGAATGATTCACACTGGAACGGGACGGACCGGAACGGTAAATATAACCGCTTCGATTTAGCGCGCCGGCAACGTTACTAGCCCGTCACGTTTTCTTGCTAGAGCAGAGATAAGCAAAGTAATATTTTTGATTTTAATTGTTTAATAAAACCGTGACACGAAATCACAAAACTTGATTCAAAAGGGGAACGCAATCAAAAACTTTTCAACATTGTAGCTGAAAGATAATAGTAAAACCTAAGTCGTGTCAGTGACACGGTCAAACAACATCTCGCCCATAAAAACTATCGGAGTGTCTCGGCCCATAACCTGCGACCGATATGGAAATTTTACGACCGCATTAAACCTTTTATATGTGACGTATTAGAGGCCAGGCGAGTTGCTGTAGCGTTGAGTGAGTTAAACACCAGGAAAACCAGTCTAAGTTCCTTCAACAGATTTTCATGTTTAGCGCGTAAACAAATTGCAAGCTACATGTTACTTGCCGTTTCTGTTTGTACTGTATGCCTACCATCTCCAATTCTCCTCCAATTGGTAAACTGAAAGAAATCCCTTAAAGGGATAACTTTGCCTTTGTACTAATGATAAGCTCTTTCTCTTGCGTGTGGCATTATTTTCTGGTACAATGAAGTGTTTAACTACTACTTGCAAAGATGGTTCGCAGTCCTCAACTGTGATTTTCTCTTGAATCGTTCGGTCTTGCTAAACTCTCAAATTTAAAATGGTCACCCGGGGTAACTATTTCGTATCAAAAAGAAAAGAGCTTACTCCCATCTCAAAAGCGTCTATTAGCATGAACTCTTCTTATTCCCTGCGTCCTCATGAGCAAAACACACAAAATTTATCAAATAACATCACCTACGTAAAAATGTTCCCTAAAAGTTAGGTTTCGAGCCCGCGACCTCCGGATCGAAAGTTACAGACCTTACCTCTTGACCACCAGCTTCAAACTTAAGCTATTCCCATACTATGGCATGTCCTGTGGTTCGATTCTCAGCCACTGGGAACACAGCAGATTTATGTTAGCTATCAATATACCGGTGCGCAGCCTAAAGCTCCCGGAAATTGATTGACTTTCTCTTGCGTGTGGCATTATTTTCTGGTACAATGAAGTGTTTAACTACTACTTGCAAAGATGGTTCGCAGTCCTCAACTGTGATTTTCTCTTGAATCGTTCGGTCTTGCTAAACTCTCAAATTTAAAATGGTCACCCGGGGTAACTATTTCGTATCAAAAAGAAAAGAGCTTACTCCCATCTCAAAAGCGTCTATTAGCATGAACTCTTCTTGTTATTCCCTGCGTCCTCATGAGCAAAACACACAAAATTTATCAAATAACATCACCTACGTAAAAATGTTCCGGAAAAGTTAGGTTTCGAGCCCGCGACCTCCGGATCGAAAGTTACAGACCCTTACCTCTTGACCACCAGCTTCAAACTTAAGCTATTCCCATACTATGGCATGTCCTGTGGTTCGATTCTCAGCCACTGGGAACAGAGCAGATTTATGTTAGCTATCAATATACCGGTGCGCAGCCTAAAGCTCCCGGAAATTGATAAGATCGTGTTTTAAAATATTGTACAGCGGGCGACAGAAGTTCGGGAGCATTCAACGCTTTCAGCAGGCTAAGGTAGAGTTACCTTAGCCTGCTTGACATAGACTGTGTAAAGTTTATTCTAAACGTTAAATATAAAATTTGCTCAGACTTATCGAAGTCGATGGATACTGAGTTTGCTCTGACTCTGAAGGATACTCTCACAGTATAAATTAAGATAATTTCTAAATTATTACTGTAATAGAAAAGACAGAAATGCACAAATGAGTTAAATCTCGAGCCATTTCAACGACGATCATGATAGGTACATGTTGGCGAATGGCAAATGCTCATTAATTATGATCGTTATGCTTAGATTATTAGAGTCTTGTTCAGATATTTTAGGTTGTATCAACCTGTTAGATACCGAAATACACTATAACTATTCAGTTATAGTGTATTTCGCTCTCACTTGTTCTTACAGTTTAGTTACATCTAACAGGTTGATACAAACAAAAATATCTGAACAAGACTCTAATAACCTAAGCATAAAAACAAATACATTGTATGTAGCTAAATGCAACAGTGTAACCAAGAAATATAAATCATAGGCCTGTCTAACCTGATCTTATTGATACCGTGTTTTGTGCCATAGAATTATTCTGTCGTTTTCTATGGAAAGGTTCTACAGCTGCCCAAGATTCAAATTGACACGGAAACAGAAACAGACATAGGAACCACATTCAAACTGATGCCACTTGCACATTGGAGTTCACTCGAATGCCATTCGGTCTCCACAACGCGCCCAACAAATCTCACAAACCAAACTCATTAAACCAACTCTCCAACATTGGTCAACCCCCGACCCCCGAACCCCAACCCCCCAGCCTCGCGGAATGCTGTCACACACGGCGCTAATTGAAATTCCTGGGAAACAATGTCCCTCATTAATTATGATTGTTATTAACTTGAACAACTTTGAAACTTGAGAAATTATTTGGCATTTTGGATCGGAGCTTTTCTGTTTTGTTTACTATATTATAAGGTTGTTGGTACACGTTTTTGTTATTAGGGTTCCATAGTCAACTAGGAACCCTTATAGTTTCGCCATGTCTGTCTGTCCGTCCGTCCGTCCGTCCGCGGCTAATCTCAGTGACCGTTAGCACTAGAAAGCTGAAATTTAGTACCAATATGTAGAGGTATACCAATCACGCCGACAAATTGGTAATATAAAAAGTGGAAAAATTTTTTCGTTAGGGTAGCCCCCCCTACATGTAAACTGACTTTTTTTTCATTCCAACCCCAACGTGTGATATATTGTTGGATAGGTATTTAAAAATGAATAAGGGTTGACTAAAATCGTTTTTTGATAATATTAATATTTTCGGAAATAATAGCTCCTAAAGGAAAAAAAAATGTGTCCCCCCCTCTAACTTTTGAACCATATGTTTAATAAAAAATATGAAAAAAATCACAAAAGTAGACCTTTATAAATACTTTCTAAGATAATTATTTTGAACTTGATAAGTTCAGTAGTTTTTGAGAAAAATACGTAAAACTACGGAACCCTACACTGAGCGTGGCCCGACACGCTCTTGGCCGGTTTTTTAATTATGTCATTAAAAAGTTGTACAAAATTTGTTATTACTTTCATAGTCTAGTTTTCAAGATACCTACCAAATGAGTCCTCGTGTACACAACGCCTACAAGTGTAAGCGATATTTGGATAACTAACGCTGTTTACTAAAATGCACTACGTATACGCAATATAGAAAACGTTAGGAATTAAGAGTATTCCCGTATTCCCATCAGAAAAGCCAACATCCTACCGGCTGCGTCATGTAGTAGTAAATAAAAAGTCTTTGCAGGAACAGTAATTATTCTTAGGTTCTTAAATTATTCTTACAAGTGGTAATGCGTGTTGGTCCATCCTAAGCTTGTTAGCAAAGAGGGTGTGGTCTCTCAGTGACATTTACATCTATTTTTTTTAAAAACGGGTACGTTCAGAAACTAACTAAATATATTTAGGCACAGATAATACAGCACCTAAATATAACCCGCCCGCTGAAATTGCATTAAAATGGACGGTTAGGAAAGGTTTGATACTGATAGTGATATAATAATATCCAATCCACGTCGTAAATATTTCACGCAAAGTAACGTTCAAATCAGGCCAATTACATAACCTCTTTATTTATTTACATGAACATATTTACATAATTATATAAGAAACTAAGACTAAACTTAAAAGCTAGCTAATGTTTAAAATAAGCCCTTGAGGCATTGTACCAAGGATACTGGCGACATTTCCTCGCTGTATCGCAATGCTGATACGGTACATTATACATAATATATGTGGTTAACGGTAGCTGTCTAACATATTTTATTCATGCCTTTTTTAAAGACACACGGGTCGAACGCGATAATAGTACATTTCGTTATAAGTGCGAGAAGAATGACATTCTCGCACGTGTGACGAACGACGTTTTTAAATACAGTTGCGAAAAAACACTATTACAACGAAATAAAACGATAAACAATCCGAACTCCCAATTTTCGCATTGACATTGACGCATTTTTTTGACAATTCAATCAAAGTATCTTTGAAGCTTTTAAACTTGCGTTCATATTTTCGATTTTGCTATCCATCCAACACAATTTATTTATTTCATTGCGTGCCATAAAAACATAAACATTTACGATTTGGAACGATTGTTTAATATATACCTACATTTTAATTCAATCGACTCATTTCTGTCTCGAAATATTGCAAATAACATAAAATAATTATGACAAATCGCGTAACATATTAAGGTTTTTGAACGTGCTTTCATTATGTTGGTAAGACGCCACTACTTTAAATGACAGACGACGCGTTTCGTTCCATTTCACGTTCTGTTTACACGACTCATTATGAGCCACTTTTTCAAAGTATAAACCATTTTATAAATTATGTTTAGTATGACTAAAAGTAAACAATTACATATGAAATATCAATGTTTTAAACATTGCCACTTAATATAGTATGTTTATAGTTTTATTCCATCTTAGTAAAATAGACTAATATTAAAACAGCTCGGTGTGTAGTAATGGAACGCTTACTTTTTACGCACTAGTGCGTAAAATACAACTTCTCGCTCGCTAAGCAGCCAAAAAACGGGCACTTTCTGAGCAACTGTATTAAAATAGTATTTTATACAATCGTGATATAATACAAAGCTTTTCAGTTGAGTACCATGTTTAGGCCACGAAGCTTGCTGAGTGGCCTAATAGTACGGTACGAAAGTGAAAAGCTTAATTATATCACTATTGTATACAATACTTTTTCTATAAGTCATGAGAAAAATATCATCATTCAAGTTAAAATTAAGTTGTATCAACATCGAATTACCTGGCAACCAATTGTTTGTAATAACCGTCTCTGATTGGTCGATAACGAGATAGATTTAAAAAAACGTGTTTCAGATGCAGAAAAATTGTATCGCAAATTAGTAAAGAACTTGTATGAAGTTCTATTTTTGAAATTATTACAGTTAACTAAAAGTGAACTGTAATGAAATATTATAGTTGACTAAGTGTCAAAGACTATCTAACACTGAAAAGTCAGTCTGTGGTGTCCTAATTGACAGATTAAACTCGACGATTAGAAAAAATAACATTATTACCTTTCATCCAACGTTAACACACGTGAACTACAGTAGCATGTTGAAAATATAAATTCAATTTTTATCAATCAACTCAACTTTTATATACTCAGTTGAAGTACGGCTCCATTGTGAGCACTTACCCCCAAGGAAGTAATAAAAGATAAGTGAGTTAGTAGCTCAGCGTCGGTATAAAGTTGGATCTACACCGATCGGATCGCATCTCCTAATGGGCTATCAAAGTATTGTGTAACGGCAGAGAGCAAGAGACTGCAAACTGCGAACAGATTATAAGTCTGGTGCGTTTTGTGATGGCTATTGGAAAGCAAGTTTTATATTGAACTCTCAATTGGACGGAAAAAATGATTTTACCGGTTAAAAACTAGCAGTCAAATACACTGGTCAAAAAGAGAAATAAAAAAACAAAGTGTGATGTAAAGCTGCATTTTTGGTATGTTATTTGGGGTCCTTGGGGGAATGTAGGACTACCTGCCTGCTGCGCCGCGGTCCCGGGTTCGAATCCCGGTAAGGGCATTTATTTGTGTGATGAGCACAGATATTTGTTCCTGAGTCATGGATGTTTTCTAATGTATATAAGTATTAATATATTATATATATCGTTGTCTGAGTACCCACAACACAAGCCTTCTTGAGCTTACCGTGGGCCTCAGTCAATCTGTGTAAGAATGTCCTATAATAATAATAATAATAATGCCTGCCTATTTTTTCGTGTTTTTAAAACATATGATCAAGGCAGGTGCCATAGACCTTTCCATAGACCGGTCACCAGCACACTAACATTTCAACCCAATAGCCCAGTATAATTTGTTTCTTTACATTGCAATAGTTTTACACTAACCGGGGCTTGTCCTTGGGTGCATTCTATAGTGCGGACAGGGACAATCGCCGGCTAGTGTCACATTACTTTAAATTAAACTGTCTTAAAGGGCCTCTGCGCTGTTGGCTTCGGCCCCACGCACGCCTCCCAAAAGTCCGGGACCCCATGGTCCCGAGAACTGGAAAAGACAAACAAATAATAATAATAATAATAATAATGGAGTGGAACCGGCCGGAGTGGAACCCCAAGGGGACTCGCATGACTCTCAGCTCTGGCTTGCCTTCATTGGCCGTCCAGAGAGGAACGTCTGAGCTTTCGCTCCAGGGGTGGAAGTGTTAAAGGGCATAACGCCGCGAGTAACTTCGGAGAAAGCGCAGCACCACCTCTCGACACCCCTGAGCCACTCACGCCGGTGTTGCGCCTGGCCGTCTTTATGATGGCAAATCAGGTGCCCATCTACCGAGTGGCGAGTCACCGCCTGCCTCGATAACTTGTTAAGGCAATGTTATGGTAGGTGTCCGGACCTTTGCAATAGCCCATTTTCATAACTCATCCAAACTTCAACCCATAGACCTGATCTATTCTTTCCATTTTATTGACAATAGTTTCCAATGCCTGCTGAAACCGGTTCACGGGTATCTATTCATGTACCCGTGAATGGGTTCCAACAGGCGTTCTACATGACATCAAATATCTCCAAACGGCCTCTACGTGTTGGATCTATATCCCCACGCACGCCTTATAAATGACCGGGCTCGAAAGACCCGAGAGTTTAAAAACGGAGAAACATAATAATAATAATATTGCACGCGCAGGTCTCTCACCGCCACGCAGGTGTAGTCGGACCATAACTCGACAGTATACACACTTGTACAAAAACTGAGGAACAGCTGTCTTTTTACGCTGTCACTACATTTGGCGAATCTTCTAGCCAACATGTTTGCCCTTACTGCGGTGGCTCGCCTCTGCCATTCTATGTCCTCCTGGTCTTTTAAACTGGACAACAAGATGTGGCCAAGATATTTGACTTCGTGTACTCTCCGCAATTGAACTCCATCAAGCAAAAGAGGTGGTACGTGTGGGCATATGTGCTGCCTCCATGAGCATAAATTCAGACTTGTCCGGATTGTATATCATGTTACGCTGGCTGGCGTATCTCTCGCATTCTGCAAGTAACTTACGCATAGCTCCCACCGATGGTGCTAGTAGGACCATATCGTCTGCATATGCGATGTGATTTATCATTTGCCCATTGATGGAGCAGCCAACCTCGGTACTGGTCAAAGCCTGCGACAGCCCATCCATGTACACGCTGAAGAGAGCTGGAGACATACTGCCTCCTTGTCTCACGCCACAGTTTAGCCCGCTGGCTGTGGACAGAGTTGACTTCCATCTTACTACGTTCTTCTGCTGGGAATACCACTTCTCCAGTATCTTAATAATTGGCGTGGGCGCTTTCCGTTCCCGTAGTGTATTCCACAGCAATTGGTGGTCAAATACAACTCAAGTGGACTTTCTATCACTACAGGAGTTGTGCCATCAAGATGCAGAACCAGGACCTTCAAAAAGGAAAAAGTAAAATGTAACAAATTCTGTTTTATTTTTCTAATTTACTAAACTTCAAAATTTTACTGTATTTTATTTCTTCATTAGTGATAGTCAAATCGATGCAAAGTTAGCTTAGACAATTTTTTCAGATAAACGGATATCAAAGAAAGTAAGATCGAATAGATAGCACTTTCAACCTAAAACTTTTAGCGTAAACTATTTTACCTTAACCAATCTACCAGACTCTTGGCTTCTCTATTTATAGATTTTTTTTGTTTACCAAAGTAACTATTCGTCTTACTGACCTTTATTTGCACTAAAACTAAAGCAAAATAAATTTTATACAATGTTATATTGCAATATATATCATATCATGAAGTATTTTGCAGATATTTGTCTAAAAATATTGGCAAAACGCTACATTTTATAAATGCGTCAAAAATTAACCTTTTTGACGCTTCATATCTCGAAAAGTATTTGACGGACATTGATAAAAAAGATGTCAAACTGTTTGAAATTTAATGCGCTTTCAACATTACACAGCAACTTTTGACCAAAAACGCAAAGTTTTTTAATAAAAAAATAAAAACCAAAAAAAGTCCGATTTTTTTACTTTTTTTTTTAAATTACGAAGTTAGCACACTTTTTTTTTGCTTGCAAAATATAGTCTTACATTCCCCCAAGGACTCCAAATAACATACCAAAAATCCAGCTTTACATCACACTTTGTTTTTTTAGCCGATTTTCATGTAAGATTTGACCGGTGTAAAAGTGTTTATTTAGAAATTAAAAGTTAAAATCATTGCAGCGTTTTGAAACGGTTATTTTCTTTTGTAGCCTTTATTTTAAGGCTTCAAGGGAATTTTTTATGTGAATATGTACGTTAGCCTACATAAAATAAGGTTCTTGCAAGCAGCTTTTTTTTATTATAAATGGGCTTACTCTTGGCCACAGACTAGATAAAGGCAAAGACGTTCGTCTACTTCTGATCCTCGACAATACTTTACTAAATATTTACATACATAAAACATGTAAGTAGTGTTACACGATAAAAACTTTCAACAATCGAATTCGTTTTCCGTAGGATTGTCAACAACTATCAAAAGCGCTCACGACATGTAAAGGCGGGGTCGCTACTCTTGAGAAAGGTCCTCGAAATTGGACCGAAACATGTCGAACGCTATATCAACTTAATACGTGAGTAACCCGCTTAAAATATTTTTAAATATAACTATCAAAAGCTTTTCTCTAAAATAAATATCAATAGTTATTCGCAGGATTATTTTGTACACAGTCGCTGCATAAAATGCTATATTTTCAGGTAAAGTAAATAAGTCACAATTAAATTGTCTCCGAAAGAAATTGTAATCCCGGAAAGAAAAGTCAATTTTGAATTTAATGGTTAATTTAAACGGAATCCATTTCCTCGATTGCGATTGGTGGATAGATACCCAAATTTGTGGTCTACCCTTTTTCGGTTTTCCTTATCTGCGGTCTTTTTACATTTCTTTTTTTTCCGATTTAGACATTGGATTTAGATAAAGTGTCTTATTTTAAAATCATCATTATCTTCCTTGATGGAATCCCTGGATTTGCATAATACGAGCTAAGTACCATAGTTTTTACGTCTAATTTAATTTAATTTTCACTTTGGCAAAGTTGCAAATTGGTCCTTATAAGACTTTGTCCGGTTTTTTTAGCCCGGTAGTCATTAAGTAATTATAATAGTTAATTTTATACCCACAAAAATAAATTGATAAAAAATCTCTCTTAGGAAAACCTAACTTGAAAAATAATTTTGGAGTAACATAATAATTACTGGACCCGTAGTCGAATGGCATTTCTGAGACGCCAAACGCCGCAGAAATGCAGTCTGGCTCTGTCGCGCCAATACGCAAGAGCGATAGAGATACCTAGATAGTTCTCTTCTCTTCTTCTAACTTAAGAGCTGTGCTCTTGTCGCAATGAGAATGTCAATCTAGAAGTAGATAGTTACGAAAGAGATATTATCGTGAGCGTTTGTGCATTCGGGTACGCACACTGAATGCTGCTCTCCCTCTAAATTTAATTAATACCAAAATTAATTAACCCGTGCAAGTTGCAACCAACTTTGAACTAACTGGCCGGTGGCGTTCCGAAATCTATCAAAACTTACCTAGACATTAAACCTGTCTAATTCCTACCAGGGGAACAAGCGTTTCTATAAACCCACTTACGGCTCAGCCACGACATTGGTCTAAGCGCGACAGCGGCGAGCGGCGGCCATACATTGAAGCGAGACACAGCGACGGGACTTTTCATTCGCAAACCCACTTAGACCAATGTCGTGGCTGGGCCGTTAGTTTGTACGAATAACATGGGTCACGGATTCTATGGAATTGTCTATATAAACTAACCCTACTCTATAACGTTAAAAAAGCCTAACCGGGAAAAAGGCACTTTCAAATAACCTAACCACAAAATTAAAATTTTGAAAAAACTCCGACCGCGACATAGTGGACCGATTTTCATGAAACATGGCTAAGAACACTCCCGACTAACTCAGCTTTCAGACAAAAAAAACTACATCAAAATCGGTTCATCCGTTCGGGAGCTACGATGCCACAGACAGACACACACACAGACAGATAGACAAACAGACAGACAGACAGACAGACAGATAGACGGACAGACAGACAGACAGACACGTCAAACTTATAACACCCCTTCGTTTTTGCGTCGGGGGTTAAAAATAACGGAGTACGTACAGTCAACGACACAGCTGTGCATACAAAGTACCAAATATATGTATGCACACCTTAATGTACAGGCAATAAAGTGCTGTATACATATTTTTGTCACTTTGTCTGTATTCACAGTTGTGTTGTTGACTGTACCACTGTACGCTGGCCACGCCGACGCCGATCTCGCTTATCGCCAGCGTCGGCGGGTTGACACAAGGATGGAAAGGATTACGGATTCTATGTAATTTTTGGAGTAATAAACTTGAAAACAAACATATAGTAATAAAACATAAAAAAAACATCATTTATTAGTCAAAACATTTCAAGCCCACAAACGTGCTACTGACATTTATTTTTTGATAGCGATTTCGCTGAATGGAAACAATTTATGAGTCAGTTGGAATCCCTTTAAAATCCGTAGTGTCCATTATCTGTCCATTATCTGTCATTCCACGTCCATGAGTGAGTTGCAATTCGTTTAATAGTACATTACTACAGAGGCCGGGACAAAGGGGGTTGCCGGCCGAAGACATATAGACGCCGGATAGGTCTGAGGCGGGCAACCCCATTTCCCGCCGAGGTATGTATAGTGCTTTTCTCAAACATGGTATGAAATAAATAAAGTCTACTGAAAATAGTAACTTTGGATGGCTGTATCTCCTAAACGGTGCGTCGTAGCGCAAAAATAATCGAATTTTCGTTCCCCTTTGATAACCGTATACGCTTATAAAAAAAACAAAAAGTTAAAAAAATTTAAAAAAAAAACGAAAAAAAAATTTTTTTTATGAAAACGCACCCAAAATCAAATATTGTCTAGGGCCTGTACCAGTTGCAGTCGGCACGTCTATAAAGCCCCTTATAGTTTTTTTTTAATTGGCTAAATACCTGGATGTTATGTCACAATTATCTGTGTTTGGAAATTAAAAAAGAAGACTTTGCCGGCCTTGGCCTGCAAGGTTTGTATGAAATTCCATTATCTATCAATCGTCCTAGCCGCACCTGCAACGTCATACTTCGCTGCCAATTATAAGGCACATAACATCAATATTTCATACCATGTTTGAGAAAAATCTGTAGCAGTTCATTCGATTAGATGCAGTATTGGTTCATGTTGGTCCGGGTCGGACAGTGGCCACGCCGACGCCGAATTCGCTTATCGCCAGCGTCGGCGTGTAGTCAGAATCGCACTCGTGGACCACAGTGCCTTGACACAAGGATGGAAAGGAATCCCGGATTTAGAAGTTCTTATGGAATAATACAGTATGTAAACTAACGAAAACCATTTACTGTAACCCGTAAATGTCCAGGTGATACTGAGAAACTTTTACTATGGGATCAACCCCGAAATCACGAAAATATCTTCTGACAGTTTCATAGGTAGTTTTATTTTATAGTAAGTATTTCCTATGGGAGAGTAAATTTTTATTTTTTTTTTATTTTTGGGTGTTGGTCCCATAGTAAAAGTTTCTCAGTATCACCTGGACATTTACGGGTTACAGTAAATGGTTTTCGTTAGTTTACATACTGTATAAACCTTTTTCCATCACCTTTGAAAACAAACATGAAGTTTATGAAACGAATAAAAAACATCATTTATTTATCAAGATATTTCAAGGCCACAAACTACTGACATTTATTTATTGATAACAATCCTTCCTGAATGGAAATAATTTAGGACCGAGTTGGAGTCCGTTTAAAACACGTAGTGTCCATTTTAGATGCAGTACTGGTTCATGTAGATGTACGCTGGGTTAGCCAAGGTGCCGGGTCGGAGCACAGTGGCAACGCCGATGCCAAACTCGCTAATCGCCAGCGTCGGCGTGTAGTCAGAGTCACACACGTGGACAACACTCCCGGCTAGGTCGCGGCCCCATTCTTGGCATTTCTGTAATTTATGGTTATTTAAAAAATAGTCAGTTTTTTAATAACTTGCTAGGGTATTTTTTTTAACTACGTTTGTCCACCTAAAAACATTTATAGTCAAAATAGGCACATCAGACCAACTAAAATGTATTATATAATAGTCTGACCAAAAGAGTAGAAATTAAAAATTAGCAACATTGTTTTAAAGTGTAATTCCTTTCAAATCAATTTGTGTGAGAAAACGTGACAATGTTACTAGTTTTTAATCAGACTGAAAAATATTTCTTTTTAACATTAATCACACAGGCAAAGTTTCTAAGTATTACTAAGAATGTCAAAGGTAAAACCAATCAGTATTTAATTTATTCCAGCGTGGGTTTCAGCTCTCTTGGGTAATAACGAGAGTGCAGTACCCAGACATAGGAATCAAAAAGTCGCTGTAATGAAATAAAAGCGAAAAACGAAACACATTAAATTTATTACTTCAATAGCTTTTTCCTGCTCGCTCGTGTTAAATTCGATAATTGCGGATTGCTCCATATAAACTTCCACTCCGCATTTTGTGGGGGGTTAGAAAGAGACAAAAGTATCTCTGCATCACTTCAACTATCTCCGCTTAAAAAACATGTCAATATGTCGCTCCGTTTTGCCGTGAAAGGTGGAGAAACAAACAGACACATACACTTTCCCATTTGTAACATTAGTATGGATAACTTACATCTGGTATGAGGAATTTGAATTCCGCAACTTCTGGTGGGATCTCGATGTCTGGTAATCGCAACGCACTCTTGGTGATAACACCTGTAACAATAACATGAGGTGATAACACCTGTAACAATAACATGAGATGAGTTAACTTTTTTTTTGTAATTTGGGATTAATTAAAGTATTATTCACCCTTTTAATAATGCTACTCATTTTTTAAATGTTTTTACAAAATAGTGTTTCACTATGAATAATTCTAATTTATATTAACGTCATAGTTGATTTCTCAGAAGGTGAAAGCGACGCCAAGCTAAAGTTATGAACTTGAAAAGGAGCTAGTTCATAGCATTCCAGCTCAAGTAAAACACACTTGAATGCTCTTTATTACACACATTATTTCGATGTTGATAGTCATAAAAAGGTTTCGGTGATTACGAACAACAAATAATTTGGTGCTAGTATTTAATGAGTTCCCTGAGAGTGATATTAAAGAACAGCCTTTGGCCTCCGTAAATAAGAAATCATGGTGATCACACTGCCGACCCCGAGTAGCGGGAAGTGGCGAGGAGAAAGAAGAAGAAGATGGTGATCACACTGCAAATGATGATAATCTGGCGTCAGGGATGGCTTCACGTCAATATTAATCAACAAAACATGCCATTAACATTGTCTTCAGTTTGAGAATATTGCATTGCTTTTTGCGTCTTTTATGTTTAGGGGAACATGGTTGTATTATGTTATCACCGAAAACACTGAGCGCCGCACGGCGCACGGCATTAAACTATAATGCTTTAAGTTATCGCGTTTTGTACACATATTTAAAGTCGCTAACAAAACGATCGCGATTAAATTACATTATTTTATCTGCCGAAACCTGGCCCAAACCTTGAAAGAAAGGTTAAATAATGTTACTGTACATATTAAACGCGGTCGTGGCAAGCCGCCCCTTTAGATGAAGAGATGACATCTGCCAACTAGCTGGCGATAACTGGATGCGGATGACAATGGACCGACAAACGTGGAGGAATGGAGAGGAGGCCTATGTCCGAACTCCGAAGACGGGCTCTTCAAAGGCTGCTATAGATAGATAGATTAAACGTTTACTATATACCTACGTCTAGTAGGCTCCGTATGCCAGTATGTATGGTAACCACACTGCATGTGATGATAATCTGGAATCGGCGCCGACACGCCGACAGCGAGCACCGACACACACAACAACCCAAACATGACTGAGCTTACCAACAATAGCCCCCTCTTTAAATACCTATATGAGAGTGCTATTTATAAATAAGCCTTTGGCCTCCGTATTTAAAAAATAAATAAATATTATAGGACATTCTTACACATAGAAAAACATTCTATGACTCACAAACAAATATCTGTGCTCAGCGCACAGATGCTCTTACCGGGATTCAAACCCAGGACCGCGGCTTAGCAGGCAGGATAGCTAAACCAGACCGGTCGTCAAGAAATCATGGTGCAAATGATAACCTGGCATCAGGAGTGGCTTTACGTCAATTAACCCCTCAAACGCCTTGTTCCAGATCTGTCCCTGACAATATAAACTGTAATTAACAGATTGACGGTTATTAAAAACATATTTTTGACAACGGTGTTTCAGGGGTTAATCAACGAATCCACACTCTAAAAAATGAAGGCCAACTAAGAGCAGTTTTCTCTTAGTTGACGTTAAGTTAATCACTACAATTACGATCTTATACAATTCAAATAAAGCTGATTACTAAAACAATAAAGGAATGTATGATTGAACTAATAACTTAGGTGTTTTGTTATTCCTAACCAATGAACACCTTGAATCAATTATTAACTTGTTAGGCAAAACTATGTAACATAGGTTGATTCAATCCTGAACTAGTTCATTAAAACAGATAAGTATGTTAATAGTTCTGAACATTTTTATAGTAAATTTGATTATTTTATCTTTGTTGATTCAAATAAGATTAGGTATTTGAAACAACTAAACATAGGTAGATTCAATCCTGATCGAATTCATTAAAACAGATAAGTATGTTAATGGTTTTAAACATTTTCATAGTTGATTTGATTATTTTGTCTGTTGGTTCAAATAAGATTAGGTATTTGAAACAACTAAACGTGTAGGTACATTCAATCCTGAACTAATTCATTAAAACAAATAAGTATGTTAATGGTTTTAAGCATTTTCATGCTTAATTTGATTATTTTGTCTTTGTTGATTCAAATAAGACTTGGTATTTGACATAAACTAAATCTAGGTTGCTTCAATCCTCAACTAATTCTTTAAGACAGATAAGTATGTCAATAGTTCTAGACATATAAAATTTTGAAACAACGAAGATACATTTCTCAATCCCATTATGATCAAATTATTGTATCAATTACGAAATGAATTGAGCTCTACTAAGAATGAATTGTTAAATCTATTATCATAATAAACAAATTAAATAATTGGTAATCTGATCAATCAAGTGAATAGTAGGGGTAAGCGTTTGTACATCCGCCTTCCGCCCGCGCCCCTCCCGCAGCGCGTGCGAGTGTTGCCAACTCGGAATAAAATATACCAGATCTGGGATATTTTCACGGCTCTTTCATCGAAAATTTTTATTTAGCATTGGGCACATATTTTTACATATTTGGTCTAAGGCATCAACTTGAAAGCAACCATATTTGTCATCGCCATATGGTATTCAATTTTATTATGAATTTTCGTGTGTGGCGGACGTCGATGTAATATAACAATTTTCAAAATAAATGGAAGGGTGAGTTATTTACGGATTGCCATGCTGATCCTATTAAGCTAACCATGCTTTTCATATTTGATAGCCCACTATGAAAGTGTTGTCAGAATCGTTAAAGTTATTTAATAATCGCAATAACGCTTGCACACTGTTATCAAAAACGCTGCAGCGTTAGCATAGCCGGACTCGATATGGGTTCAGTTTTGTATTCTTCATGAGTATCCAAGTCAGGAACGGATCCACCCCTTCCCAGAAAAAATGCTATAATTGGCTCAGCTCAGACGCAGTGCCGGATAAAGCAGCGCAGAGCCTGTAGCAAGTTCTATCTAGAAGCCCTAAAGGGTGAAGCCACACTAGAGCAATTTCGGTTACGCTATATATATACGCGTGATCACGTGACTCGGCGTGGCGCGTGAGGCTTCATCTTAAAGTGCAAGGATTTTAAGCATATAATTATATAGGTACATGTTAAGGCAGAAAATTCAAGCATTCCAAGGCTTAGATTGCTTTAGTATATTTATTTAATTTGTCCTAATTTGCGAGGAAATGAGGAGAAATAATCAATAAATTATGACTTATAATATACATACATACATACATACAATCACGCCTGTATCCCATGAAGGGGTAGCACATGAATCTACTCGTTTCAGTGCCACTCTTGGCAAATAAGGGATTGAAAGAAAACGAAACTGTGACATTGCAGTGACAGGTTGCCAGCCTCTCGCCTACGCCACAATTTAACCCATACACGGAAAAAAAATATTTTAACAATACTACCAGAACGTTTAGTAAAATAGATTTATCGTAACTGATACTACAATCTCGTAATAAAAACAACTGTATTGTTACGTTTACTATATTTTGAATTCAATAGAACTAAGCAAACATTAATATGCACTAAACAGTTCTGTTTGAATTACATATACGAGAACTCTAGTTTTATTTACAACTAATAGAATAAAGGTTACGATAATTCTATTAACAAGAAGCTTCTTGTAATGCCAAAAAATAAAAATTATCTTTACAATCTTAATCTTAGCGGTTACTATCACAGTATACTTCCTGTAACTTTTTTATACGTTGCCATTACTTTGTAGTTCTCGTAAAGAAATAAAAAGAATATTCTTGTAATGTAAACTCAACGAAGAGTTATATTTAAAAATATTAAGTTTGTATAAATATGTACGCATCGCTGTCAACTCTATTATTTGTATCGTAGCGAATGCCATCGCAGTATAGTTGATATGACTGTTTTATAAGTTGGTATTACTTTGCAGCTCTTGTAAATAATGACAATAATATTCTCGTAATGTATACTGGTGAACAAATAGTTCTGTTGAAAAAGTATTTAGTTAGTATAAATATGTGTTTCGTTTTTGTAACGAAACGCCATGTTTAAGTACCATTGTATATCTTAGTGAATGCTATAGCAGTATAGTTGATTTTACTTTGCGCCTCTTGTAAAAAATAACAATGATATTCTCGTAATATACACCGAAAAATAATTGTTATAACAAAAATATTGTCCGCATAAATAAACGTTTTGCTTGTGTAACGAAACGCAATGTTTTGCGGCGTGGTCGGTGGCCATTTACGTGTCATGAGAGATCACGCGTGGACTCGGATCGCAATAGGTTATATTATTTATCGTTAAACGTACTCACTACGTATTATCCATTCGTTTGGTAGTTTCCATTTTAGGAAATGGATGAAGAGGTGCAAAAACTCTGCAAGGATGGGAGATGGCAGAGTTGGCAAAAGCAGGTGAGTCACATACCGTACATGTAGAACTTAGTAGATAATTAGAATGGTGAGTAAAAAGGCATTTAATGTTGTATTCATTTTACATTGCATACAAATTCATACGACATTACGTGGGCAAAATCTAAATACTGAACTAATAAGGACTGTCCACGATAAAAAGTGGTCATACATAACATGATAAATCTTTCTTCCTGAATGCACATTTTGAAGCAATATTATATTTTGATAAATCTGTATACATAAAACTATATAATAATTAAAGCTATTCCTTATAATGCTTTAGTGTGTCTGAGGTTTCGCCGAATGTATACCATCAAGCATTTCATTTCTTGTACAGTGTTTTTTAACAAACTTCACACGCTTCCTGGCACAATTTTATAAATACTTATATTTTTATAAGCTGTTTTACACACATTAGAATGACATCTTAGCAGACAAAAAAATACTTTTTGAAACTCATTTCGACTTTTGGTAGTCAGGAAGACTTTCTACTCCAAGCACTGACAGTTGTTTTTGTATGGAGAGCCAAAAAGTGTCAAAAATTCGAATTCAGCAAAGTTAGAAAATCTCAGTACTTTCTTAATCTGATTACAATCAGAAAAATTATTACTATCGTAAAATCAGTATGTAATAGGGTATATTTTGGCTATTATAATTAAACATTAAAAAAATATTTTTGTCATTAAAACTGTTGTACTTAAAGACTGCAAGAAGACACTGTACAAAAAAATATTGTTATCATGAGATACATACTGCTAAAATTCATAGGCCACCTAAAGTTTATAATTTGTTTGTATTTTTATAATGTAGTTTAATATCTACAAATTATTTGACAAACATGCTGCTTATAAATTCTCATTATTCTCAAGATTTACCATGTTATATATGACCACTTTTTATCGTGGACAGTCTTTATATATATCTGAAGTGGACGTAGAATATTACTTAATGTAAAATTTATTCATAGAAATTTAATGTCTTTTTCAGATGATTTACAATGGTTGCAAGTTTCCTGTGACCCATGCCATACTGTGGAACAAAAGTGGAAAAATTCTGCAAAATATAAATTTTGGACGAAATGAAGGACGGTTCTATTAACACTGACGAATATATGAACAAAGTCTTGCACTAAGGATCGTTGAAATATATTTTTTAACAAATTATATAATTATTTTATTTACTTTCAGATTCACCCATTTTCACCGCTCATAGCATCCATTTCATATGCTGGGTGACCCAGGTTTCCGGATCCCAGTTTCAACTCTAGGCTTCTGTCTCTTGGAACTGGTCCTAGCAACCTGCATTTTTATCGGTAGGTACCTATGAATTTGTCTGTGCACTGTATAGACAACTAACATTTCTTGTAAATGTAAGAAAAGGTTTGTTGTCTATACAAGGTGGTACAGTAGGATTAAAGGCTGAGCCACGCCAGATACGTGTACGTAGACGTGCGCGTAGCGTACGCGGTGTAAATGACGAATCCTCATTAGAGATTACACCGCTTGTGTGACGTGTTTCCCGTGTGTGTCTAGCGGTGTATCATCTCTTTTGAAGATTCGTACTTTACAGCGCGCACGCCACGCACACGTCTACGTACACGTATCTGGCGTGGCTCGGCCTTTAATCCTACTGAACCACCTTGTATAGACAAAAAACCTTTTTTTACATTTACAAGAAATGTTAGTTGTCTATACAGTGCACAGACAAATTCATAGGTACCGATAAAAATATAACACGTTAACGCAATTGTATATTTATTAGAGAGTACCATAAATGCAGTTGCTGCAACTAATTTTCTTGTTCTATCAACCATTTTATGAAGTTTACATAAATGAAGAGAATGTAATATATATCAGATGACTTGTATTCTTAACGATACCTATTATTGGCCTAACTAAAGTTTTATAACCTTTATAAGAATTTCTTGTGGAGTTTACATTATTTTGTTTATTTAGACACTCCATTTGTTATAAATACTGAATAATCTAGTAATACACACAATTTGACTGTGTGACCCTTACAATATTTTTATTTTATGATACGTAATGTATATATTACCTTTACAAGAATATATTGTCAAGGTCACATTTCATTTATTAAGCTCTGCAAGAAAATATTATTTATTTGTACGGTCCACGTGTTATGATTACTAAATATTCTAGTAATACACGCTATTTTAATGTGTAGCAATTACAAGATAACTAGTTCACTAAGCTCAACGCATTTAAACAGACTAGTTTAGTTATTTATACTATGTGAACAATTGTCCCAGAATTTACTAGATTTTCTCGTTCAGATTACACTATTCAGGTATCATGGACGAGACTTTTTTCTCCGTGTAGGTATCCCACAGTCGCCTTCTACGACACCCACGGGAAGAAAGGGGGTTGTGAAATTCTTAACCCGTCACCACACGGGCAACATATAATATATTACTTACAATATATTGACACTGGGGCTAATATATATTTTTATTGACTTATAATATAGTTTTCAGTACAGATGTTGCGTTTTTTACGCACTAGTGTGAAAAGTGATTCATTTCTTGTCAGGTCGAAACTTCGGAGGACCATCTGTACTGAAAAACGTCGTACCATACACGTGCGAAAAGGAAATTCGTAACTCGTGTTGATTTCGAACACTCCCTTCTGTTGTGTTTTAATTTATTGCCACTCGTTTCGAACTTCCACCTTTTCGCACTTGTATCGTAATGTACTATTACATAATTATGGTATGTATTGTAAAACGTTGTACGATACATGTACGAATAGAATAAGTATTATAGGTAATTCACTACTCCTGTCGATTTAAAAAACTCTCTTCGTTCGTGTTTTAATCACAACTCGTTTCAAATTTCCCATTTTTCGCACTTGTATCGTAATTTACTATTGATTACTTTACTATTGATTACTATCTATTAGTTAAAATAAAAATTCCATCAAATATATTGCTAAAAAACAACAGACTCGTAACCAAATAACAAAGGTGAATTTTACTGCACATTAGGTATCATTTGACGGCATTTCAATTTTAGATAGGTACTGAATTATTTTTAATCATTTATGAATTATTTTTAATCATTTATTTTAAGTACCTTTATGCCTTTAATTCGAGGTAGACTCATTTAAAAAAAAATGTTAACGTATTTTAGACATCTTGTATACATTAGCCTAGCGTTTTTCAAAATCGGAGTTGGCAACACTGACGCCGAAGTGATTTGTCAACGCGTCTTGTGTTAATTTTTTTGCGGTTATCTATCACATCACAGATCTAACAACTTACAAGTTCAATGGAGTAAGTGATCGAATCTTTAAAAACATGGGAGTTGGAGAACTTAATACGAAAATTCACCAGTAAGTACAATGTATTTTTTTCATTATTTAGTCAAGTTGCTAATGACACGAGGCCAATAGCTTGCTGGGCTGCGGCCCCGGCCGATAATGGATGCAATCTCGTAATAATACACATTTAAATTTCTTGTCTATAAAATACACATTTAAGTTGGCTCAATTTTCGTTGAACGTCCGGCATGTGCTGTTGGCGGCGCGAGCCGATTTAGACTTGGTATGGTAACTATAGTTCCGTCAAAATGAGAGAGACCGGAATTATTTTTGCCAGGGAGAGAATTGCGAGGGGATCTTTAGCCCGAGTCAAAATCGGGCGCAATCGCCCGTTTGAGTGAGTTTTGATAGTGATTCTGTTGTGTATTTTCTTATAGTTGGATAGTTTCTAACAAAGCGTTGCATATTTTCCAGCCCCGGAATCGGACGCTAATAAAACCATGTTCCGATGGTAATAGGCGACGCCCAGCGTGCCCGGGTGTTGAAATAAGTGCAAAACTGCTCTCCGCTCGCCTTTTGTCCACCAACGGTAAATTGTACATTCTTTAAAAACCTTGTCAAATTGTCACTTAGGTTATGTGTAATTCCAAATTAGCAGTAGGTCGTTTCACAGAACGCGTTGACGTTCGGAATTCGAATTCCGGGGTAATTCCCCTGTCCTACGGGCGATCCAAGTCTCACGGACGCCGTCTTTGGAATTTTACTTAAAGACTGGTATACACATTTCAGGGTTCACGCCGCGTCGCCTAATCCTCGCGCCGGTCGCCAGCATTCCTCGCTGTGTTCCGGTAACCTACAGGCGGCAAGCTAACGCTGCCGTCATCCACACGACACCATCTCTGAGGCGGCTGACGTGGCAGTCGTGGTGGTCTGAGGCGGCTGACGTAGCACGTTTGAGGTTAGACCTTTCCAATCACTCTTATCTACATCATCGAACCGGCATAATTATGGTTCTGGCACCCTCCGTGTTACTATACCTTTTATTTTAATATCCGCCGTACACCGTTTCTACCCGTAGTTTTAACTCAAGAGTTCGCTGATCCACGTTTGTTCCCTTAAATAATTTAAAACCTTAGTCTCATGTTCAAGTGTAGCTAGCCCTCGGCTCTGTAAACTTAGTAAATTAGAGAGTAATTTCATAATATAAGGCAAGGCTCAGTGGAGTCCTTTGTAATAGATTAATTAACAGAGAAATAATTACCTTTTGCCCTTAAGAGTTGTTTCAATTTTAAATCTTGTCTGCTAGCATAATGGCCCCCAATTATAGATATTGTAGCAATATTGAAAAATATTAACTTTGAGTTAAAAAAAGATGTAATACGGTTCCTCTAGGGCCAAATATTTTTCCACGCTGTTCATAATTTTGTAGTATGGTATGTGATATTAATTGTATCATTCATTTCCAGACCCTGATGGATTTTTCTGAGTTTAACATAAGCACAGACCTAATAGTTATAGAAACTTCAGAAAAGGAAAACTTGTCCTCGGAAAAGGAAAATGTGCCATCTGCAATTGCTAAGAAGAAAGCAGAGCCCAGTTATAATTCCAGGGTAAGCAGTTTCTAACAGACTTCTTTACCTAGAAGGAGGAGGTTCTGTATTTTATTGTAAAAAACATTATAAGAATTACAATTCAATAAATGAATACTGCATAGGCAGACCAACATACCAGAGAGAGATTTTATTCCAACCATTTTTGAAGTAACATACTCATCTTATCACAATAATATTTTTAATATAACTGCATTGTTAGGCAAGATACCGGGCTGGCCTAGCGAGTAGTGACTAAGTGACCGTCCCTACTAAGCCGCAGTTCTGGGTTCGAATCCCGGTAAGGACATTTATTTGTGTGATGAGCACAGAGTATGTTCCTGAGAATCCTGAGTCATGGATGTTTTTTATTTATATAATTATTTGTTTATTAATTTTATCGTTGTCTGAGTACCCACATCACAAGCCTTCTTGAGCTTACTGTGGGACCCAGTCAATCTGTGTAAGAATGTCCTATTACATTAATTAATTTATTTATTATTATGATACATTTTATTGTGAGTGTATAGGTTATGACTGTAATTAATTGTATTATAATTATATTAATTAAAGAGGCAAATGAAAAGTAAAGTTTCTAAATATTTTTCAGATTGTGGAAAAGTCATTGGACTCTGCATCACTATTTTGAAAATATTCTGCTCTCAAAAAACCACAAGGATATTCTTTGGTAAATATAATAACATTAACTAGCTAAGTCACTTTTTACTATGTAACTTTAAAATAATTATTATATGTATAACTGAATACTGCATTCGTTTCTTTTTACTTTTTGTTTTTAATTGTTTGTTTTATCATTCCAGCGGCTTAACGACTTCAAAAGCACATGAAATTTACTAGGACAATTTGTTTATAAATTTTCCATCAATGAAAATAAATCTTCAGGAACAGCTGAAATACAAAAAGTCGAACTTACTGCACTTACCAATTGTAAGTATATGATAAAATTGATAAAGCAGATGTTGTCTATGTTAAAATAGTTAGTTTCACCACACCGACTGGCAAAGGCTCTCTTTAGTCTTCAAAAACAGATAGCAAAACTGCATTTTGTCCACAAGAGTGCAAAGAAATTTCATACAAATTTTAACTGGATGTCTCAAGCTTGATAGATTTGATTTAGTTAGATGTTTTACAGTTAATATTTTGTTTGTGTCGGTGTAGTGTAAAATTTTGTATTTCACTCGGTGGCAAAGTTTGTTTAACCTTCGTGGCTCGTTTCAGTTGCCCCACTGTTCACTTACCCGCATTGATCTTTCCTTATATTATATCGTTTGTAATAATATTTTACTAACTAGTCCCATTTTTATAGCGCCCTATGAGGAAACAACGAATATAGCCGGATTTCTCACCATTCCATTTTTGCTGAACACTGCGGCAGTCCGCCAAAAGAAGAAGCGAGGTTCCGGTGCAAGTCAAAATTGGAAGCCCAGTAAAATGGAAGTAAGGGAAGGTTTCATAAAGCATATCCGCTCTAGTGTAGAAATTAGCCAGACCATCGAACTTCGCATAGCCACACTTCAAAAAATAGGATTGTCATGCCAGCCATACATAATTGTTGTGGGTGAGTCTCTTGAAAAAATCGAATCATTTCTAGTTGTTGTCAGCAGATCGATAATCTATGAAAGACAGTCCATTATGAACGCAGTAGATACGTGCTACAAAATATATAATACAATGAAAATATAATACATTGTACTTACTGGTGAACTCTGGTATTAAGACGATACAGGAGTGATCTATTCTCCATACAAACGCTCTCGACTATTTCCTCCCTGGTTTTTCAAGATACAGCAATGATTTTTTTCAAGACAGATTATAATAATTTTTATCTGTGTCGGACCATTTTGATTTTTTGAGATTCTTATTTTTAAAGACGCTAGAGCCCATCGAAAATTTTCAAAAACGGTGTTATTGATTATGGCGTAAAAAAGGTGTGGTATTCAAAATTGGTAACAATTAGCCACAAAAACTGAACGGTCCGACACTGATTATTTCATTGTTATTCAGATTCTCAAATTTAGTTACGATTGACTTAATTTTGAAGGGGGAAACAGTCGAGAGCGGAACCTCGATTTTAAAGATTTTTTTCGCAATATTTTTTAACTGAGTTCTTAATGGACATTTTTTTTCGATAAATCTAGTAAATAACACTTGTATATTAAATTTGAATTCCCAAATTGAAAGGGGGCTCCTTTCCATTTTAGCATTTTCGCTCCTGTAGCGTCTTAAGTTCTCCAACTCCCATGTTTTTAAAATTTCGATTTCTTCCTCCATTGAACTTGTAAGTTGTTAGGTTAGCTGTGATGTGATAACCGCCGCAAGAAAAAACTATTTATTCTAAGTAGGTAGTAGTAGTAGGTGCCAAGTATATTATGAATAAATGTCATTTTTTTATAACTTTTGTTTTATTTATGGCGTTATTCATAAACGCATCACCAGCCTGAATTAGATATGAATCGTTTTATGTTATCTGTCAAGTTAACGTATGTATTTGTAAATAGGTATAAAACATAATTTGTCTAATTCAGTCCCGTGGTGTTTTATGACAATTATCAATAAGGGGTTGTTGTCTTAGTAAATGAGACAAAGTAAGTCATAGTACAATTGAACATGAATGATAGTACTGAACAAGCTTCTCAGTTGAAATGTATAACAAAACAAAGATTCAAATTGAACAATATCATAGTTCACTCTCACAAAGTGTGTATATCGATGTAATCATGTCCTTAATTGAACTTATTTGGTTTTAATGGTTACTACAGTAATGCCTCATGTTAATATTGACCTACATCTTGGTTGAATCGATTAAACAATTCATGTTCAAATAGAAAAATATCTTAGTTCAGTCTCACAAGGTGCGTAAGTAGATGTAATCATGTTCTTAGTTGAACTTATTCGGATTAAATAGTTAATACAGTAATGCTTCATGTTAATATTGACAGATGTCTTAGTTGAATTGATTAAACAATTAATATTCAAATTGACCAATATCTTAGTTCAGACTCACAAGGTTCGTAAGTAGATGTAATCATGTTCTTAGTTGAATTTATTTAGGTCAAATAATTAATACAATCATTCTCCATGTTAATATTGAGCAACGTCATAGTTGAACTAACTGGTTTGCGTTAGTTGATACAGTTACGTATCATGATAATAATTATCAAGTGCTTAGTTGAACTTACTAAGGTAATTTAGTTCGCCTAATTATTTTTCATGTAATTATTGAACAAGATCTTAATTGTCTCAGTTACGTTGCAAAAGTAAGAGCAATCAAAATTACCTTATTCCATTTGTCTAAGATCTTATCAGGCTCGTATGGAATCAAGATGCTTGACTACGACGATCAAAATATTGATAGGAGCAAACAAATTTTTTTTAGAGTGCACTTTTATCCTTTGGGCTAACATGATAGCTGATGGAGGCGGAGCGTTGAGAACGAGCTGAGGGAATGTGGATTGAGCTGGAACGAGGCCAAGGCGGTGGCTCAAGATAGAAAGGCGTGGAAGGATCTTGTGGAGGCCCTATGCATCTATGGGGTGCCCTAGGACGATCAACAACAACAACGACTAACATGATAGACGCAGGTTTAAACATTCACTTTGTGCCTACCTTTAGCCTCCGTATGACAGTATCCATGGTAACCACACTGCATATGATGATAATCCGGCGTCGGCGGCGCCGACGCGCCGATCGCGAGCAAAGCCACACACAAAATACCAAACATGACTGTTTTTACCAACAATTGTGTGTTCTTTAAATACCTGTATTTATAATTCTTATTGTGTCATTCATTTTGTCAAAATACGCGTCATTTGATCGTACTATACTAGACTAACAATGGAAGTAAACATCAAAGAAGACAGTGATGTAAATGTTGATTTATTTTCGTCGAGTATTTGTAGTATCAACTAGAGTTTCGGATCGGTAAATAGATAGCGCGATCATCAATTGACAATAATAGAACGTTATAATATTAAAAAAATATTATACTATGGACTAATTAGTAATTAGACTGCAATAAAGTGGATGGAGTGGCAGAAATGTCCAAAATTTTCAAAGTAAATAATCTCAAGAGCTTCAGCCAGATATTTGTACCAGTGGTGCAGTGTAGATATCCCAGCACGCAAAAGTTTTTGTAAAAAAATGCGTTTGGGTGGCGTAATGGTGTGGTTCCTCACACAATGCACATGTATCTTGGCTATCAGCATTAAGGAAATGCCGCCAGAGTCTTGGTAAGTACAATGGTCTAAGGCCCTAATTTAGATCTAAGCTAATTACAATAAAAAGCCAGGTGCAGTGATTGGCATTTCTGCGATGCTTCTTATAGTGCCATATCCTATCGGATGTCGGCGATCATCATGCGAAAGTTTTCTCTACTCTTTGCCGTTCTAGACAGAGTGGCGGTGTCTTTAATGCCGGTCCAATCCCTAATATTTGTACTCCATGCTGTCCTTGGTCTTCCTCTCCCTCTTTTTCCTTCTATTTACTTGACACTAACTTGAATGTTATTCTTAAGGGTCTCTCACACTAATAAATTCAATTATTATGTATGAAAATAATGAAAAAAAATTATTTGCGAATCTGTCTTAAGTAGAGTTTAGCCATTATGAACATATTTATAAATATTATCTTTTCTATTAAATCATCTAAATCATGTAAACTATAATTATTATCTTTTCTATTAAATCATGTAATATATAACATATAAAAAACATATGAAAAGTATTCTCCTTTGTCATGGTACCTTCGGAGCGTGCGGCATTTCCTCATTGTATCCCTGGACTGATTATTTAAATTCTTTTATATCATATTTAGGGTTCCGTACCTCAAAATGAAACTAAAAGCTTCAGTGCCACCCATAGGCAAATCCTTAAAGGAACGAAACTGTGGCATTGCAGTGACAGGTTGCGCCTCTCGCCTGTCCACAATCTGTCACCCATTTTTTCATTTTTTATTAAATATTGTGTAAAAACATTGAACTCATACTTTTTAATTTATATTTATCAATCGGTCGCTATATAGCCACATACCGCTTCTTAAAAATTAATATCGTAATTAGTTTCAGCTTGCTTTCAACGCAGCTTGAAAAGGCTTTTCAATATATTTCAACAACTTCTTAGACGCCGGTTCTGTGCAAATAATTTGATAAGACTTCGATCATTCATTAGACAGTTAAAACGCCTTGTTAAATAAGAACTCGACTTGGCGGGGGCACTGCCGTGCCCCCAGATAATATGGTTACCTACTGAAACTGGCTGCATTCAACATGCAAAAGTCTGTGAGAATATTTGAAGTCTTCTTATCAGTTGCCGTAGCCAAATGGCATTTCTACGACGCGAAACTAAAACGAAACGCCGCAAAAGGTAATCTAGCTGTGTCGCGCCTATACGCACGAGCGATAGAGATAGACAGCCTCAATCTGTCGTGACATCACTGGACACTAGACGCGGTCACGGTGAAATACTGTTAGAGTAATGTGCAGTTTGAAACCGGACGGTAACTGAGATCATCTCCTTTACAATCGCATTTACTCGTAAGACTTGATGACTCGGTTGATAGAAGTATCAAAACCAGATCAAGACAGCTATGGCCTCATAGACATCCAGCATCTAGTGTCCAGTAATCTCTCGACAGCCTCAATGCTGATCGCCGGAGATGAAAGGGCCGGCGATGAAATTAAAGCCGGGACACACTCAGATTCGTTTACTGCTCTTAATACGATCCGGCAGTGTCCGGGATGGGCTTCTAAGTTGATTTTGTTATAAAAATTATAAACGAAAATGAGTGTCGGAAAAATTATAATTGTTATACTCAGACTATTTAAACAAAAATACACGGAAAGTAAGCTTGACGTCGAATTTTACTCCAAGGTATTCTACGGCGTCTAAGTTAATACACATTTTAATACCTCTTGTATTGGAAAAGCCTTTTTGATGTAGTGAGAATACCACGAGAATACAGTTATGTACTATTTGTGGATTGAAATGGAATGAAATGAAATATTTATTTTTTCAAGTAGGCGTATCACAAATATCACAATCGCATATGAACGTCAAATAAAGCTACGCCGGCTCTAACCCTACGCCTCAGCTCCGAGAAGATTTCAGTCCCCCTCAGTTGGAGGGGGGTATCCAATATGGGACCGGCAAGAAACTCGGCGGGCCACTTCTTTTCAAAACATTGCAAACAAACAAAACATTGATTGTGCGAGGCACCTCCCTTTTTTAACACAATTCCTCCTTCTCTGTCAGCGATAATTGGAATTTTGAAAATCGTGACCCCTCCGACGAAGTTTCTAGGTTGTTTCTATTCTATGCTTCGAGGCGATTCTAGTCTATGCTTCGAGGAGTGTCGTACTGACATCTCCAGCTGCTGAGTCCATTTTTCAAATCACACATAATATATGGAGTCACGTGCGAGTCCTCATTCTGTGGTCTGATGAGCAGGTATGGTCTGTCCAACTGTACGTACTCTGTATCTGTAGGTTTAAAAGGGCCTGCAATAGACATCCATGTAGCTTGCACAAGTCGCATGCCAGCCACGTGCAAAATACTTGCATGCCAGTTCATTTGCCAGTAATTCTGTTCTGTAGCATTTTTAAGAAAAAAAAAATACAAAATCTGGCGTGTTAATAAAAATGGAACTAGATTTTTATAAAATGTCAATTAATTATTTAATCTTGTTTGTAGTTGATAATTTTCTAGAGAGAGAGAACATCATTACTCTAAGGGTCCCCCCACATCTAGCGTCTCGCGAGCGTCGCGTCGGGCCAACTGTATGGGCAAAGCCTGACGCCGCGTCGACGTCGCGTCGCGTCGACGCGGCGTCTTTTTCCATACAGTTGGCCCGACGACGCGACGCTCGCGAGACGCTAGATGTGGGGGGACCCTATACTAGACATAAGTATAATAAACATTTGTTTTAACAATTTAGGGTATACATTACGTGCAAAATACTTTGGCAGGTTGAAAAAAGATGGATGCGTTTTGTTAGACAAAAGGAGTACAATATTAATCTTTTCTGAAAAGGTTTTGATATTTATACTTTGGCATGCCAGTTGTGTAAGTTACTGGCATGTGTATCGCAGGCCTATAGACATATAGGGCCGATTTAGATGGTACGAGAACTCGCATATGAGTTTTATACATTGCGGTAATTGATGGCTGTGCTGAATTCTATGTAACCTCAACAGCCCGTAATGTAACTAAAATCGCATGCGAGTTCGCACACCGTCTCAATCAGGCCATAAGTTCGCTGTGTGCTCGCGGGCCCGCCCCGGACAGGCCTGTCGTCGCACAATATGATATTTACTATTTTCATCTCGTCCGCGAATTACTTCTCATTTTCCGCTGCGACTCGCCCCTGTAACACACAGAAACTTACAGTAGGGATTTGAGTCATTTAAAACTGCAATTAAATGTTTAGTTTTTGTTTTTGTGTAGGTAGCTTATAAATTAATGAGGTCTTATATTATTATTAGCCCACATTGTCCCACTGCTGGGCAAAGGCCTCCCTCTTACTCTTCCACGTATCCCTATTCTCGGAAGTCTCCCACCAGTGTGTCTCAAAGGCCTCGAGTTCGTCCCGCCATCTTTGACGTGGTCTACCCCTTGGCCTTGTAATTAGTGGCAACCAACGGGTGGCTGTTTTTGCCCACAGGTCATCCGGCATCCGGCAAACGTGTCCTGCCCAATTCCATTTGAGCTTGGCGGCAGTGTTAGCTAAATGAGGTCTAAATTGGTCAAATTTACTCGACCGCGCCATAGTGAAAATTGAATTATAATTCTCGCTAGATGGGGTTGGTGATCACGTGATACTTCCATAGATAGATACAACACTCGAAATACCGGAAAGTTAGTATAAGTAGGTATCGACCGTAAATTGGCGAAATCCAACAAATTAACACATGTGATGGGCCCTGCCGTCTATAATAAATTGACGCAATATGTGGTTGGAGCGCCTAGTGTGTCGAACTTTAAGTATCGCTTAAAAAATTGGCTGGTCGAGCACCCGTTCTACACTTATGACGAATTTTTTACGATATCACTGATATTGCCTAACTTTTTGTAATCTCAATCTTATGTCTATTTATTTTCTGAAGTATTATTGTTGTATGAAATATGAATATTATATTTTAAACCAAATCATGACGTGTAAAATTTACAAGCTAGCTTTACAAATAAATGAGTATGAGTATAGACGCGTAGGCTACAACCCCGTCTCGGGTGAGCCATAGTTTATTTAAGTATCACTGGGTATTCAAGTACCTATAGAACTTAATATTCATTAGGAGTAGATAACTCGAAAGGCTGTGTGTCTTTCTAAACTCACCTCTTTATTAGTGCGGCATTTGCATTTTGTTTTCCTCCGAGCGTGATTGGTTGGCTACGCGTCTTGATACACCTTTCTTCGATAATCGATTGTCATCTTGGCTATGGCCTTAGATCAAAGTGTCACTTACCTACTGAATATTTAATACCAACTGTGTCCGAACTTGAAGCGTCTTGCACTAAAACGAGTACAAGATGTTTTATGAAATCAAATTATGAGTTGCGGGTGGTAAAGGGGGGAGAAGGGAGTCAGGGGGGGAGTGTCGGTAATCTAATGAGAAAGCCGCAATCCGCAAGGCGGGCGCCGGGAAGTACTTGGAGTTTGACATAAAAGTTGAGGACTGAAAAGCGTATAAGTATGTCGGTATTGTTTACTGTTAAGTCGTGGAAGGAGAAAATATGTATGTAAATATGCTGGTTGTACTCGTATTGATGTTATGAAAACTGTGGACCTATCCACACTTTTTTTTTTAAAGTTTGAATAACGTTTCAATCAATCAATCAATCAATTATTTATTCGTGATAACTACAAAATACACAAGTAAGAAAACAGAAACAGCAAATAGAAGAAATTAAACATATAAGTTACCACGAAATGGTCCCGACTCAGCATAAAATGCTAACCCGAGGGTCAGCGCTGGTCTTCTGTCGGGACCATTTTGTTGGTCACGAACGCAGCTGTACGACGCGGACCTGTGACACAGTGAACGCAGCGCAAAGGGTTCATAGGAATCTTAAAAAAATACATGACACTTTTGGACATGAACTAGTATGTATGAGATCACGTAAAGAAAAAAAACTATTTTCCTACCACCTTCCTAGCTTAAAAATGTCACTTTCAACACGTCTCTAACCTAAACTAAATCAGATAATATCACAGTGTGTTTTTAGTAAAGTTAGTTTGGCTCAAGTCCAACTCAAAAAGTTATGCTAAAATGTGACAAATATATTCAAACGTGTGCAACCTCAGTTTAATGAATAGGGAGCATAAAAAGTTAGCGTTGTCGTAAAGCGTCTGCAGTCAAGAGCTACATACGTTTATTATAAGGCTTGTGTTGTAAGTATGTGGGTACAAATATATTTATAATGCATATTAATAATAACTATGGCAAATGTCGGGATAACGCAAGGAGGATGATGATGATAAATAAATAAATAAAAAATCATCTATTTCCACAAAATCCATACAAGGTTAATACTTACACCTAAATACTAGCACTATGTTAGTTGCCTTAGTACCTAATTACAACCTAATATATTGTATTTAATAATAACTATAACTTAGTAGTGAGGTACGAGTACAATACTGGTACATGGTGACAAATCGACTACCGGATATTATTACTACTTTACTTCATCGTTTTTCCAAATGGTTTAGAGTTTTTAGGTGACGAAAAAACGATTAGGTGAGATACAGTGAGTAGGTACATATGCTAGTCCCGCTTGTAGTTTTATGCGATAGAATCTGTCTTGAACTCATGTTGTGTAACGGAATGTCTCTATGGAAATATAAAGTACGCACCGAAGCGTTATGTTACGAGTATGTCATTATTTTCAGCCCTACATTCCAAAGATTGCATGCGTTTAACGCCGCGTTAATTGCATAATACAACCGCTCATAAAACTACAGTAAACACAACACAACTTCAGCTTATGGACAGCATAGACTCTAAACCTTTATAGCTGAATCATAAATAATAATATAAACCCACGGACCCGAGTGTTCCCGAGAGTCGGTCAGGGTCTTCGTCTCCGGCGTGTCTTCGCCGGCCGGAGTGGACCCCCAAGGAGACCCGCAGGACTCTCAGCTTGCCTTCATTGGCCGTCCAGAGAGGAACGTCTGAGCTGTAGCTCCAGGGGTGGAAGTGTTAAAGGGCATAATGCCGCGAGTAACTGCGGAGAAAGCGCAGCACCACCTCTCGACACCCCTGAGCCACTCATGCCGGTGTTGCGCCTGGCCGTCTCTACGATGGCAAATCAGGTGCCCATCTACCGAGTGGCGAGTCACCACCTGCCTCGATAACTTGTGCCAACAATGTTATGGCAGGTGTCCGATTTCTTTGCAATAGCCCAGTCTTTATTCCACCCAAATTTAAACCATAGTCCAGCACTCTATCCGTATTTTCTACAATAGCTTCCAATGCCTTTTGAAACCGATTCACGGGTATCTATTCATGTACCTGTGAATGGGTTCCAGCAGGCGTTCTACATGGCAGCAAAGCTGTCCAAACGACCTCTACGTGTTGGATCTATATCCCCACACACGCCTTATAAATGACCGTGCTCGAAAGACCCGCGAGAGTTTTAAAACGGAGAAACAAATAATAATAAAATCTTTTTATTATTATTTTATTTTATTTTCCCCTTAGATGGAGAGACGACATAATATGCCAACTAGCTGGCGATAACTGGATGCGGATGGCAATGGACCGACAAGCGTGGAGGAGTGGAGAGGAGGCCTATGTCCGAAGACGGGCGCTATAGAGGCTGCTATAGATAGATAGATTATTATTTTAGCCTGTGTGGTGACGGGTTAAGAGTTTCACCACTCCCTTTCTTCCCGTGGGTGTCGTAGAAGGCGACTATGGGTTAAATTGTGGCGTAGGCGAGAGGCTGGCAACCTGTCACTGCAATGTCACAGTTTCGTTTTCTTTCAACCCATTATTTGCCAAGAGTGGCACTGAAGCTTTAGTAGTTTCATGTGATCTGCCTACCCCTTTATGGGATAATGGGGTGATTGTATATATCTATGTAAAATCTTTTATTATTATTCCATAGAAAAAAAAATATCACTGTGTTTATTTACAGTGTAATAGGTATGTGTTAAGTTTGGTCCAAAGTGTCCAAACCCAACTCAAAAAGTTTCCTAAACTCTGACAAAAATATTCAAACGCTTAAACCTCAGTATAATGAATAAGGAGCGTAAAAAAGAGGTGTCGTAACGTAAAGTGTCCGCTGCAGTCTTGAGCTTAGTTTCCCTTCATTAAACTAAAACTTAGTTAAGCGTGCGTTATGGGGATGCACATAGCTTATAGGGCAGCTAGTGCACTATTCTCATTTCGGTTTAATTTTTAACCCCCGACGCAAAAACGACGGGGTGTTATAAGTCTGTCTGTCTGTCTGTCTGTCGGTCTGTCCGTCTGTCTGTCTGTCTGTCTGTCTGTTTGTCTGTCTGTCTGTCTGCATCGTAGCTGTCCATCGTAGCTCCCGAACGGATGAACCGATTTAGATTTAGTTTTTTTTTGTCTGAAAGCTGAGTTAGTCGGGAGTGTTCTTAGACATATTTCATGAAAATCGGTCTACTATGTCACGGTCGGGGGTTTTTTCAAAATTTTAATTTTGTGGTTATTGGTCATGATTACGAAAAAAATATCAATTGAACCACGATCATCGTTATACTCGTGGTTCAATTGACAAACGCCGTTCAAATTCTTCACCAAAGTATGTAGATATTATAACAGCTTTATAAAAGACTGGATTCATTTATTTACAATATACAGACTAATACTATTTAATATTTGTTAGCCCATAGGACCATGCGGACTACTCCAGACTACTTTAATAGTCTAGTTTTATCCACTCAAACTTTATTTCAAATAAAGTATCCCGGTCTTGCCCGCACTGACCTTAAGTGCATACTGTGCTGTGTTTATCCATAGAAGGCCAACTAAATCTTATTGAACTATTGACTCCGAAGTGTATACTCGTATGCAAAGTGCAGCGTCTTCGATAATCTGTTCGCGCGTGCGGTCCGTGCATATTCATGCGCGGCGGCGATTATGCCGCATGAATATGCGGGCGTGAACATGCTCATTTTTAGAGCGAGCGAGCGCTTAGTATAATAAGAGTTTATTAATATTTTAAACTTCGAACATATTGTGATTGACTTTAGTCTGTTTATTTTGTCATGATTAAAATCAGTGTAAACAAGTAATAACAAACTTTTGCAATAGAGCGAAATACAATGTTTGTTTATCCCTCGTACGCAAAATAGGTTTAGTTATCTTCATATTTATACAACATATCTAAGCAACATTCCACAATGCATTTTTCTTAAAAGATAAACTAAATCCTATTAAAACATTCACAGCGAAGTGTATACTCGTATGCAAAGTGCAGCGTCTTCGATAATCTGTCCGCGCGTGCGGAGCCGTGCATATTCATGCGCGGCGGCGATTATGCCGCATGAATATGCGAGCGGGAACATGCTCATTTTTACCATGCGGTGTTCACGCCTCTGGCTTACGAGCATTTGGAATAACAACAGTTTATTCAGATAACAATTTATAGAGCGTTTTTCACTTCATGTACGTAATCAACGGTGCGGTTTATAAGGTATATCATTTTCCGTGACGAGTAACGAATTCCGAATTCATGGCAGCTTCAAGACAGGTATTTCAAAGCTAAAATCTATAAGCATTTAAGTACTTGAAATAGCCAGTTCCTATAATCACCAGGCTTCAATAACGATCTCCCCCGGGACTAGTCTAGCAAGTTGCAGCCACTCAAGGCGCGACACTGGACACTTGCGACTTCCTCATTGCTGGCAGCTATTCCTATAGCTTTGATCGCTCTATTAAGGCTCTAACTAATGTACATCATCATCCTCCCTGCGTTATCCCGGCATTTGCTACCGCTCATGGGAGCCTTGGGTCCGCTTTGACAACGAATCACAGGATTTGGCGTTAGCCTAGCCGTAAGTACGTGCGACTTTCGTTCCGGAGGTCGTGGGTTCGAACCCCGGCTCGCACCAATGAGTTTTTTGGAATTTATTTGCGAAATGTCATTTGATATTTGCCAGTCGCTTTACGGCGAAGGAAAACATCGGCATCGTGAGGAAACGGGACTAATTCCAATAAGGTCTAGTTTACCCTTCGGGTCGGAAGGTCAGATGGCAGACGCTTTCGTAAAAACTAGTGCCTACTCCAAATCCTGGGATTGGTTGTCAAAGCGGACCCCAGGCTCCCATAAGCCGTGGCAAATGCCGGGATAACGCAAGGAGGATGATGATGATGTTTTTAGTTTTGCCCACGAATCGCTAAACGACGGGAACACAGCCGGAGTTAGCAACGAGACGCGTTAAGCATCGATGTACCAAGTTTGGGCAGCAGGATTTCGTTAGTGTTCAGGAACTTGGAGTTGAGGTAATAATAACTTACCTGGAACTGGGACTTAGGATTAGGAATAATAACTTGACAATTGCAGTAGTTTAGGTACCGTACCTACCTGTAACCAAAGGCAATAATTTTTAAATATGTATTACTTTCATCATCATCATTTAAGAGAATAGTCAACCACTGCTGAGCATGGGCCCCTTTCGTGTACGCCACTTATCCCGGCCCTGGGCTAGTCTCATCCATCTTTGGTATAATATCAATTAATGTTGATTGTCCTAGTGCACCCCATAGATGCTGTTCAAAATTTTACCTATAATTCTACCTACCTAACCATAATTATATATTTAAAAGATATGTTTCCCCTCCCCTCGCGCCTCGCCCCGCCCGCGCGGCCCTCTAATTAGTTGTTGACACCAGACAGACTGTTATAAGACATGTGCAAAAACGGTTGTGCTTCCGTGATGAAGTGTGGACCCCAGCCAATCCTGCCTGCAGTTCCTGACTCCCGGAGAGAAGGTTAGTGCATGTCTTTGACCACCTTGACAGATTTTTGTATTTCTATTTTGCCCCCTCTTGTCCATTCATAAACAGATGCATAGGGCCTCCACAAGGTCCTTCCACGCCTTTCTATCTTGAGCCACCGCCTTGGCCTCGTTCCAACTCAGTCTGAACTCCCGCAGCTTGTTCTCTACGCTCCGCCTCCAGGTGTGTAGGGGGCGCTTACGGGCTCGCTTTCCTCCTTGTATGAGGCCGCATTATCAATTAATAGACATATCAATATATGCCCTGTTTTTCAATTATCAATTAATAGACATATCAATTAATAGACATATCAATATATTCCGTTAACTTTAAAGGATGGTTCTTTAGATCAAATCTTAACTCTTACGGTTATCGAGTTATTAAAAAAATAAAAATAATTACTGAACACATGTGTGACAGCCTTTACCACTTCCCAAAGTTATTTTTTTTGACATGTGCCGTCAATCACTTGACACTAACTTGAATATTGTTCTGAAGAGTCTCTCACACTAATTAATTCATTTATTAATAATTAAAAAAATTTTTTTTGGATCTAACTAAAAGTGTTACACAGGGTGGTTCCTGATAACGAACTTAACGACATATCGAATTTAACGGAAAACAAAAAAAACACGGTGTATATAAATTTAGACATCGGTAACTCGTGGCATTTAGGAGGGACTTGCCAAAAGAGTGATGTGATGATTCTGACGCTTTATGCCAGGAACGCAGAATGTCAGATTAGCAGGATGCCAGATTCGCAAAAAGTCAGATTCTCAGAATGTCGGATTCGCAGAATACCAGATTCGCAAAAATTCAGATTCTCAGAATGTCGGATTCGCAGAATGCCAGATTCGCATAATACCAGATTCGCAGGCTGCCATATTCGCTTAATGCCAGGGGATTACTGTAGGTATCTGGCGATGAAATACTTACTTAAACAGCACATACATTACGTAATTCTCCCGTAAAATAAAATAATTTATTCCATATTCAAAAGATACCTACAAACCATCATCGAAATCCACAGCGCAGGCTTCCTCAAACGCGTAGGTACAAAATAGCATCCGCAACAAACTTCGTCCAAACTACATCATAATTCACCAGTCTTCGTCAAAAGTGTACAAGGTAAAATTCACAACAAGCTTTGTCCAAAAACCTTAGCAATACCTACACGCTCCCATTAATCCCCAAGATGACATAATGCCGGTGCAAAAATCTCATAAATACTGGCTGCATTACCACGCTGCACTACCGCGCCTGCCATTTGCTGGACCATGTATGAGCCAGACCGGGGACCCCCACTGCGCTCTCTTAACCGCAGTCCAATATATTTTAATGTTGATAAGCATGTCACAGCTTTTTGGGGTTTCGTTACGAGGCATTAAATTACCAAGATTTGTTACAGTTCTTCGTAGAAGTACTTTTTATTAATCAAAAATCGAAAAATGCGTGGAATTTGCTAAACAAGTCGATATGCATTAGTGTTTGACAATTAGGTTCGTAAATCTTTCGTATAGTGTTCAAAACCAAAAATAAATCTGAGGGTTCGGCGATTTCCTCAAGTAGGTACCTAAATGCCCGTGTGGTGACGGGTTAATAATTTCACCACCCCCTTTCTTCCCGTGGGTGTCGTAAAAGTCGACTGTCGGATATGGTTTAAATTGTGGCGTAGGCAAGAGGCTGGCAACCTGTCACTGCAATGTCACAACTTGAGTAGTGAGTAGTTTCATGTGTTCTGTCTACCCCTTTATGGGATACTAGCTTTTAAATGACAAAAAATTAACAAAAGCAGGCTTAATACCTAATGGCATTCTCTATCAGTTAACCATAAGCCACACAGAGACATACCTATATGAAGAAATGGTGCAATGGGAGAATTAAGTAATGTTACCTATTCTGTTTAAGTAAGTATTTCATCGCCTGGTACAGTCAACCAATTGGAACCCTAGGCCACTCTACAACCATGTCAAAATGACAAGCAGTAAGAGATTGCTTACAAACTGATTTATAACGTCACTATGACATAGTTCTACAGTGGCCTAGGGTTCCAATTGGTTGACTGTACCTACAGTAATCACCTGGCATTAAGCGAATATGGCAGCCTGCGAATCTGGCATTCTGTGAATCCGACATTCTGAGAATCTGACTTTTTGCGAATCTGGCATTCTGCGAATCCGACATTCTGAGAATCTGACTTTTTTGCGAATCTGGCATCCTGCTAATCTGACATTCTGCGTTCCTGGCATAAAGCGTCAGAGTCGATTTCTAAGTGTTTTTTCAGAAAAATTTAAATAATAAATAATTATTCCCTACATGGCGGGGCTAAATGAAATAATCAAAATTTTGAAAAAATCCCCAACCGCGACATAGTGGTCCGATTTTCATGAAAGGTGGCTAAGAACACTTCCTACTAACTCAGATTTCAAACAAAAAAAAAAAACTAAATCTAAATCGGTTCATCCGTTCGGGAGCTACGATGCCACAGACAGACACACACACAGACAGACAGACAAACAGACAGACAGATAAACAGGCAGACCCTGTCATTTTCGCGTCGGGGTTTAAAAATAGTTGTAAGTTTCTTGTTATATTTAAATAAATAAAAGATATTCGAAAGAATATTCAAATTCTACTGAAACGAAACGCTATTAACTGCACTTAGACTATTCTAAATGGAGCAAACAATGCTCGATTCATCGGCAGTGAGCGAGTGAATGGTTTGAGTGAATGAGCGGTAATTAGCGAATGATACGAATGGGCGAGTGCAATTGATTGACTCGATGATTCCTCTAGATTTGTTGGAAAAGTAGGATTAGAGATATAATTTTAGGTGCAGTAGTTTCAGATAGATTTTGAAAACTTTGTACCATTTTTAACCCACGACGCAAAAACGAAGGAGTGTTATAAGTTTGACGTGTCTGTATGTGTGTATGTCTGTCTGTCTGTTTGTCTGTCTGTATGTCTGTTTGTCTGTCTGTCTGTGTGTGTGTCTGTCTGTGGCATCGTAGCTCCCGAACGGATGAACCGATTTCGATTTAGTTTTTTTTGTTTGAAAGCTGAGTTAGTCGGGAGTGTTCTTAGCCATGTTTCATAAAAATAGGTCCAATATGTCGCGGTCGGGGGTTTTTCAAAATATTTATTGTAGCTCGTGTGGTGACGGGTTAAGAATTTCACCACCCCCTTTCTTCCTGTGGGTGTCGTAGAAGGCGACTATGGGATATGGGTTAAATTGTGGCGTAGGCGAGAGGCTGGCAACAGTGGCAACCTGTCACTGCAATGTCTCAGTGTCGTTTTCTTTCAACCCCTTATTTGCCAAGAGTGGCATACTTTAAAGTTATCAAGCCGATAAAGTTCGTTTGTCCTTTTTTGGTGTGATAGAAAAGGACAAACGAACTTATCCGCTTGATAACTTTAGTACGTTTATGAATAAAGGGGTTAGAGATTTCATCTATTCTATTATTATATCTTCTTGATTTTTGTTTGAGAGAAGAAGTCATGAATATAGGTCAATAACAAATATACTTTAATATTTTCTTTTTGAAAAAAAAAAACGTCAAATTGTTTAAATGTGCGTAAAAGCAGTTCAAAAACAATATAATAATTTAGGTAAAGTTTACTATGAAAAAGTTATACCCATACGAATAACAGATGAAGCCGCGGTTTGAAGCTAGTATACCCATACATAGTATATCAAGAAACGGATAACGGAGAAAGTGCTTATTTTTGGCCATTTCCCGTATGTACAGCGACCCCGGAAGGGCGCACCCGGAGGGACCGTGTGCTCAGCGAAAATAGCCACGTACATTCTGACACACATAGAAAAATCTTGATTTGATACATACATACATACAATCACGCCTGTGTCCCATAAAGGGGTAGGCAGAGCACATGAAACTACTAACGCCGTGGCTTGCGTGGGCGACGGTCGCGCGATGGTCGCGCGACGGCGATGCGACGCATACGAAAACAATCCTTATCGATATGGAAGTATGAGACTAAGCTTCAGTGCCACTCTTGGCAAATGAGGAGTAGAAAGAAAACGAAACTGTGGCATTGCAGTGACAGGTTGCCAGCCTCTCGCCTACGCCACAATTTAACCCATATCCCATGCGACATTGAGTTATATTACACAGCGTGAAGGTTGTCAAACTTTATGGTCCGCGAACTCGCGGCCGTCGAAATGTACGGAAGAAACGCGGAGTGAGCCGCCCCTGATGAAAGACTAAGGGTCGGTTGCACTGAACCGTCTGTCATCGTTAAAGCGCTCGTTAAATTTTATTGTATGGGAAGATCCATAGACGTCTGCTGCGTGACGATGATGTATCTGTCAAATGTGGTTGATGCAACTGGCCCTAAGTGTGAGACTCAAAAATGGGAGTCCGCTGGATGCGGGTGGCACAGGACAGGTAATTGTGGCAATCTTTGAG